>NC_133618.1:276136311-276203811 GCF_048593235.1 Sminthopsis crassicaudata
TGATCTATGGACAAAAGTATTTATGCAGTTACCAGTATGGTATTGCTAAGAAGCTTTTTGGCACTGTGGTTGGACTATGGAACTTGGAATGAGGAAGACCTGAATTTCAACTCTGCTTCAAACATTAGCTAGCTATGTGATTCTGGTTCTCAGTTTCTTCTTCTTCTTCTTTTTTTTTTCCTGAGGTAATTGGGATTAAGTGACTTGCCTAGGGTCACACAGCTAGGAAGTGTTAAATATCTGAGGCCAGATTTGAACTCAGGTCCTCCTGATCTGAGGGCTGGTGCTCTATCTACTACATCAACTAGCTGCTCCTAGCTATGTGATTCTGGACAAGTTATTTAGCATATCTGTATCTGTTTCCTCATCTGTAAAATTGGGATTCTAATACCCACTTCTCTGGGTTATTGTGAATAAATTAGTATATATAAAACATATGTAAATATGCTGTGTAAGCCTGAAGATATATATGTATATATATATATATATATAGTTATTATTTATAACAATAATAATATTTTTGTTCTTGGCACAAATATGGCTTATAATTTTAGAAATGTGGTGGTTGTATATATGTGAGGTCTTTGACTAGGCTGGGGTTGATTTTGATATTCCAAACAGCTTGTAGTACCTCTACCCACTTACGGTTTTGGGAGAGAATACCATCTCCTTTGGAATGGATGACAAAGGTAATTCTAAATTTATATTCCTTCTTGTTAATACCTTATCTGTTTTTATTTCTAGCCTGTGCTAATGGTTGATCATTCTCTAGCACTGGTCAATCCAAGTCAAATCTTCAACTTTATTGCCTTCACTTTTGACCCCACCCCATGTTCTCACTTGATTACCATGTTGTTAGTAGAGAGTAAGATGAGAGCAGAAGGTCATCATACTTGTCAAGTATAAGAGTCACAATGACAGGACTTAAATCTTATGAGAAAACTAGATTCTTCTTCAAAGAGAAGCAGCAGCAATGCCAGTTCATTCTTGATAGTTACTGATCGCACCTGCCCTTCTCCATTTTTTTTTTCCTCAGACAGGAAAACGAACCAATGCCAATATAATTTTCAACACTTCCCTGGGAGCCATTTTTGGGGTTAAGAAATATGCAGATGCCCTGCAAGAAGTTATCAAGGACAGGAACATCAATGTGAATTATCGGCAAAACCTTATTGAAGTTTTGCCGGAAAAACAGGAGGCGGTGTTTGAGGACTTGGACAATCCTGGAAAGACCAACACGATTTCGGTGAGTAGCCCCTTTCATTCTTGTAGCATCCCCTCTACATCTGGACCTGAACCACTTAAGTTTATATTTTGCCTTAGATATATGAATCTCAATTTTCACCTATCAGATACAGCTAACAGTAGCAGCTATATCTTAGGGGTAGATGAGGATCAAATGAGATAATTTATCTAATAGGAGAAGGGGAGGGTAATTTATAAATGTCTTTGAATACAACCAGATTTTTTTTTTATTTGGTTCTGGAGCTGATAGAAAACCACTGGAGTTTGAATAGATAGGAGACAATAGTAAGACCTATGTCTTAGGAAAACCACTCTCATAGTTGAATGGTAGGATGGGAATGAATAGGTTTTTGTAATAGTCCAGGCATCAAGGTCTGTACCAGGA
Source organism: Sminthopsis crassicaudata (assembly GCF_048593235.1). NCBI lineage: Eukaryota > Metazoa > Chordata > Mammalia > Dasyuromorphia > Dasyuridae > Sminthopsis > Sminthopsis crassicaudata. The sequence goes on from NC_133618.1 coordinate 276,137,942, forward strand.
TGGTGACAACGTCAGAGGGGAGAAGTGGACATTTAGGAGGGATCTTAGGAAGGTAAAATTATTGGGCCTTGATAACATATTGGATATGGCAGATGAGAGAGAATGAGGCGTAGAGTGCCTGGGATAATATTGATACTCTAGATAATTATAGAGTTATAGAGAAAGGAAGAAGGAACAATTTAGGGGGAAAGATAATGAGTTTAGTTTTGCACATGTTGAGTTTAAGATGTCTACTGAACATTTAGTTGGAGATGTCTACTAGGCAGTCAGCAGAGAGGTTAGGATTGGATAAACAAATTTGAGATTCACCAGCAGACAGGAATGATAATTGAATCCACAAGAATTGATGAGTCTGACAAGTGAAATACTATACACAGAGGAGAGAAGAAGACCAAGGACACTCATGCCAGTTTCTTTTCCAGAGAAAGTCTGTTAAGTCACCTTTTAATAGAGTAGGGACATGTACGATATCAAAGTTGTCTTGGAATGACATAGAGCCCAGGTTAAATTTCACTTTTTTGGTGCCCCTTTCCAAAAGGACTTTTCTAATTTTTTTCATTATTCATTTTTTTCTGCTTATTCTAGATATTCATTATCTAAATTATGACTATTATAATTTATCTAGTCTCTCTCTTTTCTTTGTATTCTTCATGCAAAGTTTCTAGCTTTTCTTCTCTATATGCTTTGTGCATCTTCTAAGGCTTACTTAACCACATGCCTTTTCCATCATGCTTTATTCCTAGAAAACATTAGTTATTGCATTCTCCATGGTAAGGTCCCTTCTCCACTCTATACTCTCTCTTGTTTAACATTTAACTGACTTTCAGGTGGTTAGAACTGGCCCCAGCTGGATGCTATGCTTTTTCTCTCAGGCTTGGTGTAGTGCTGCACACTCCCCATATGCTCTGTTCCCTGTCCTTGTTCTTTAATCTGTTTTTTCAATTCTCTGGCCATACCCTAGCAATTCAGAACTTATTTTATCTGGTAAGTTAGAGCTTTGCAGAATCTCTGTTGCAGCTCTTGGCAGACTTTTGCGCCTAAAAGGCTGTGGCCATCTTGGCTGTCAAAGCCTAAGCTTTGACATATAATTTGAAGTTGGGAGTTCTATTGTAAAGAGGGAAGGGGAACAGAGAATAGGGATAAGATTTGATGTAAACCTGTGTCAGGTCTTTGGATCTGTCAGCACAGCTTTTCTGTCAAATAGCTTGGGAGGTTGGAGAGAAATGTTGAATGTGCTCAGGGTCAGTGAGCATCAGTTTCTGGATTTTATTTTTAAAACCTTTTGGATTTTGTATGTCTTCAGTGGTCCTCAAACTTTTAAAATAGGGGACCATTTCACTGTCCCTCAGACTGTAGGAGGGCCGGGGTACTATAGTAAAAACAAAAACTCACTCTTTGTCTCCGCCCCTCAGCCCATTTGCCATAACCCAGCAGGGCCACACAAACATCCTCAGCAGGCCGGATCTGGCCCATGGGCCATAGTTTGAGAACCCCTGTCTTAGACCATGGAAATGGATAAAATTGCTTTATCTTTGGCACATAATTTCTGATTTGGAAAAGTTTGATAGATTATGGAGATCAGAGAAAATGTCTAGTTCACTATTTTGTTGCTCATGTGATCCAGCAGAGGACCCAGGTTAAATCCTATAATGATTGTGAGACTTTAGACAAATAACTTAATTGTTCTAAGATAATTCTAAAACTATCCCATGCTATCTTGCATTGGTAGAGGGAATTTAATCATCTGGGAATTCTCTAGACCAATATAATCATAGACCCACTCTTTATCCCTATGGGGGGCACCTGGACAGGTGAAAACTAGTAGAAATAAAATATAAAAGAAAAATGAGATGAGAAAAGTTGGAGGATAGCAGAAGGATATGTCTGAGGAGAGAGACTGCCTATGTGTAACACTGATAAAGCAGTAAGTTCAGGATGACATAATTTAGAAAAATTTATGATATAAACCTGTGATTTCCTTGTCATAAGAAAACCTGGGCAAGGAGATTTTCTCTACAAAGGCAAATCAACACATTTTCTACAATTTAGTCTTAAAAAATTTCCTGGGACACAGGTTGAGTTAACTTGCCCAGAGTCACATAGCCAGTATGTGATTAGAGGCAAGACTTGAACCTAGGTCTATCTGACTGAAGCCATTTCTCTATCCTCTATTGCATTCTGCCTTTTAGCTTATATATATATATATATATATATATATATATATATATATATATATATATATATATATATAATATATATATATTTTTTTAAATGATGCTGATGGCGGCTCTCTTCTCTTCTACCTTGAGTTGCTGTGAAGCTCCTTGAGTCATAAAGGATTCTTCCAAGGTGTAGAGTCCAAGATTGTGTGTGTGTGTGTGTGTGTGTGTGTGTGTGTGTGTGTGTGTGTGTGTATGTGTGTGAGAGAGAGAGAGACAGACAGACAGACAGACAGACAGACTGACTGACTGACTGACTTCAGGGATAGCTCAGGAATGGCTTCTTGTCATTCCTAATTACCATAGAAGGAGAGATGCTGTCTTTATCCCTTTAGTAAATGGCATCTATAGACACAGATCATAAATTTAGAGTTCAAAGAGGCCAGTGTGGTCATCTAGTCTAGAGATATCAAATAGCCATAAGCAACCCCAACCCTCTGAAGTGCTACTGGAATCAGATCAATATAGAATTGGCAGGTGTACCTAGGTGATGCAGTGGATAGAGCACCAACTCTGGAGTCAGAAGATCTGAGTTCAAGGCTAGCCTCAGATACTTGATACTTACTAGCTGTGTGACTCTATGTAAGTCACTTAACCCCAATTGTCTTGACAAAAAAAAGGAGATAGAATTGGGAAATGATTAATTAAATAAGTAAGACTTTTCATTTTCATTTTTCATTTGAATCTAGTCCTCTGACTTTAGAGTCTGTGTTCTGCTTCAGCTTTCTTCATCATATATTGGAAGAAGCTGTTTAAGACCTTGTTATTGCTGCTGAGTCATTTTCAGTCATCAGTCTGATTCTTTGTGACTTCATTTGTGATTTACTTGGTAAATATGCTGGAGTTGGTGGTCATATGCTTCTCCAGTTCATTTCATTTTATTTTCATATAAGATGTTCTTTTTTATGCCTTAGAGTCAACATTCCCAGTACCTTTATTGTTTCTTTTCAATAGTATTGTATTTTTTTCAATTACAGACAATTTAAAAAATATTAATATTAACATATGTTATTTAATATTAATTTTTATATAAAATCTTGAGTTCAGTATTTAGCTTCTCCTTTCCTTCCTTAAATGACTTTCCCAAGGTCACACACCTTGTAAGTAGTTGAGACCAGATTGGAACTCGGGAAGATGAGTTTCCCTGATTCCAGGTTCATCACTCTATCCTTAGCACAATTTAGCTGCCCAGGTCAGTTTTATAGAAAAGTACCCAAACTACCAGCTTTTCATTGTACTCTTAAGATATATAGTATGCCTTCAAAAAGTTAAACTCAAATGAACCTTTTATAATCCCAGTTACCATAAATGATTATTACTCTGGTACACAGACACTGAGGCAGCTAGATGGCTACCAAGAGTAAAGGAGAACAAAGACTTTCACAAACCTTTTTAATGTATCTTATGATGCCAGGTTTTTTTCCATCTTAAAAGGACATTCCATGGTAGTCAACTTCCAAGCCTCTAAGAACTATAATTTCCTAGGATGTTTATATCCTAGAGGTATTCTATTCTAGAGGTAATAGGAAGCTATTGAAGGTTCTTGGAAAGAGGTCAGACTTGTGCTTGGGACTATCAATTTGGCACAGGGCCATGTCACACAAGAAGTACTTTAAAATGTCTGTTGAAGTGATTAATAACCTAAGGATAGTCCAAGTAAAATCGATTATATAATGAAGGATGGACTGGAGTGGAGAGAGAATTGAGAGTAGAGAGTGCATGTCATGCCAAAAGAACCTGTAAATTTCTTGAGCTTGAAGACTTGTTATATGTCTGATATGTGTATGAACTTAATGGACTAATATTAGGCTGACATTACCCACAGGGAGAAGAATGAAAAAAGAATAAGGGATCACAGGTTTAGTTTACCTTTTTTCTCTTTTCTCCTAGTATGAGATGCTTCATGTCACTCCACCCATGGGGCCACCAGATGTGGTCAGGGAAAGTCCTGTTGCAGATGCTGCTGGCTGGGTAGATGTGAACAAAGAAACTCTGCAGCACCAGAAATACCCAAATGTTTTTGGTATTGGAGATTGTACAAACCTCCCCACATCAAGGACAGCAGCTGCAGTAGGTAGGATTAAAATATTGGCATTATTTTTCCAATTCAAACTTAGGCTAAGAAGTTCCTATGATATCTAATGATAAATATTTGCCGTGTTTCTTCATATTCCAATGGATCTGGGGGCAGCTGGTGGCAGTGTACAGAGAGCTGGACTTAGAATCAGAAAGACCTGAATTCAAATCCAGTCTCAGACACTTCCTACCTACATGCATGACCATGGGAAAGTCTCTTAACCCTGTTTGCCTCAGTTTCCTTATATGTCAAATGAATTGGAGAAGGAAATGGTAAACCATTCCAGTATCTTGGTCAAGAATACCCCAAATGGGGTCACAAAGAGTTGGATGCTACTGAAACAACTGGACAATAACAAAAATTATTATTATTGGGTATTAGTTCATCAATTTGGATTTCTTTTAGTTGATTCAGGTTGCAGTCCATTTATTCCTGCCTCTTGTTCAACTCTTATCTGAATCTTCTTTCATATACTGACCTATAGGAGTCCATCTTTCTCTTTCCACCTCTTCCCCTATTCTAAAGGGAGAACAATTAATCAATTTCTCATTTGCAAAATGACTGGTGAGGTGCCCTAAGTAGAACTATTTCTTCTAAATTTATAGCAGCAGGCTACTTAAAAACTTGTTATATGGAATTTTCTGAACAATAACTGCTTAATAAAAACTTGTGGATTAACTAACTAAAGAATCTAACATCAATAGTAAATATTTATTAAGTGCCTACTGTGCCAAGTCCTGTACTTTATAAATGAGGAAACTGAGTCTTAAAGAGATTAAAAGGTTTGTTCTAAGTCCCAGAAGAGAATAAATTACAGAGATGGGATCCATCCCCAGTCCTCTTGACTACAAATTGATTTCCTGTCTCCCCTGTACCACACTGTCTCTTTTCAGTTGTCTTTTGTGGTACTACAAAATAGCTACTATCCTGCTAATGCTGGTGATGTGGGTCAGGAATAATATGTTCCAGTACTATTAGTTGAAATATGTTTAGTACTTTTTTGGATGCAATTATAACAATATATTATTTGATGCAAATATGTTTTTTGATTTGATGCAAATATAAATATCGCTAGTAATTTTATCACCATTTATTAAATAAAAAAACACAAATGAGGCATACAGAGGTTAAAGGACTGACAATAACACAAACTAGTAAAAACCCAGGTAAATCTGAGGATTCAAATTTAGCTTTCTTTTGACCTCAAATCCAGCACCATACTGCATCTTCATTTGCAAGTTTATCAGATCATATTATATCACTTTCATTGAAAATTTCAGCAGAAATAATGGAGGATTCCCTCTCCCCACCTTTTAATTTAATGTGATGACCTTAGCAAGGAAGAAAAACCATTACTACTGAGTGGACCAGTTAACTTCCCTGTGACTCTGCTCACCATCCTTGTGGTGACTACTCCCTTAGAGGTGTTACCTTCTTCTATAATATAAGCTTCTTGAAATCAGGGATTGTTTCACTTTCGTATTTGTATGCTTAGCCTTTAGAACAGTGCTTGACCCATAGAACACAATAAATGCTTCCTTCCTTCATTTATATTTTGTCTTACTAAATGCTGTTCTTTTTTGATTCTCAAAAGAGGACTAATGACACGAGTGTGATGTCTAGACTTGCAGAAAAATTGGATTTAAGTGAGACAGAGCTGTGTAAAGTCATCAGTCTTACTCTCCCTTGAACAGAAATATAATGACACCTTGTTGCTGTTGTTCAATTCTTTTTGTCCTATCTAACTCTTAGTGACCTCATTTGGAATTTTCTTGGCAAAGATATCAGAGTGGTTTGCCACTTCTTTCTCCAGTTTATTTTACAGATGAGGAATCAAGGTCAACAGAATTAAGCGACTTTTCCAGGGAAACACAGCTAATAAGGTTCTGAGGCTGGATTTGAACCTAGGAAGAGAAGACCCCAGACCCGGCACTCTATCCTCTTCTCCACTTAGGAGGCAATGGCATCTTGGAGGATTTATTTCAAATTACAGATTTTGAAGTTAAATACATGGTGGCATTCTCTTCAAAAAATTGCTACTGTTATTCACTAAAAGAATAGGGACCTGAGGTAGAGAGATGCAGCCCGAATCTCCCCTTTTGTTTCCTGTTGTTTGAAATTGTCAACCCTTCTAACCCCTTCTTCAGGACAGAGCAGATTCATTAGTTTCCGGAGAGGAGAGGTGGGCCATTGTGGGAATGTCCTGTAAATATTTAATATCCAACTCTCTGAGAGAAAATATAAATGACATACTTTTAAGTTTAGCATATGTTATGAATTTTTTTTTCATTTTCTCAAGTCAGGAAAGTCAACGAAGCAATAGATCAAACCTTGATTTGTAGCATTTATCAGTTCCTGATGCATAAATAAATGCTCACACTAAAAATTCAAAATCAAACTCTCATGAGTTCTGACTCTAGAACGTGTGTGTGTGTGTGTTGAAACAGATGATTATGAACCTGTCTCCACCAGTAGCAAAAGATTTTGGGGAATCTAGAAATGGAAAGAATTGGGAAAATGAGATTTGTATCATACTAGGTGGGTCAGGTTGATTGCTTGAGAGGTGGAGAAAATGAGGCTCTGAGAGATAACATAATAAGTCTGTAGTAGGGAATGAATTCAAACTCAAGTGTTGTATACTTTATGTAGCATGTGATCTTTGTGGTGGTGGTGGGGGCATATCGCCTATCTTCCAACCTAACTTGTCTACAAAGAAAATAATTTACAAACTTATAAAGTAAAATGAATAGAGCCATCCTGACTATTCATTTTTCTCTTATAGCTGCTCAATCTGGAATACTTGACCACACAATTTCCCTGATAATGAAGAATAAAAAACCAGTCAAAAAGGTATACTGTAGTAAGAGTTATTTAGCCTAGGATACGTAAAAATTCTTCTTAGCTTATGCATTGTTGTTGCCCCTGGTGTTTTTTTTTTTTTTGTTTTTTTTTTTTACCATGATGACTTTAATTATCTTTTAAAAACCCCACTTCTTTAAAGACTTTAAAAGTCTACTCTGAGATAAATGAGTGTCACTCTCTTTTTCTCTTTATTTATTTCAGTATAATGGGTATACATCTTGTCCACTTATTACAAACTACAACAAGGTGATACTTGCTGAGTTTGACTACAGTAGTCAGCCTCTAGAAACCTTTCCCTTTGACCAGAGTAAAGAACGATTCTTCATGTACCTTATGAAAGCTGAAATGATGCCTTTTCTCTATTGGAATGCAATGCTAAAGTAAGTATTATTTCAATCACATACAAAGCTAATTGTTAAGAACCTCTCCTAGTATATTATTGTAATCTGATTGAGTTTAAGAGAAATATTTTCAGGGAAGTGGTCCTCTTTCTCATAAAATAGGTGAATTTTATACACTTTTCATATATTATCTGATTTGAGCTTCATAATAACCCTGTGAAAGAAGGTGCTATGGGTATTATTATTATCCCCATTTTACAGATAAAGAAGCTTAATTTTAAAGAGGTTAAGGGATTTTCCCAGAGTTACATAGCTAGTAAATGTCAAAGCTAGTTATTTCAAGGCAATCTTTCCTTATTCCAAGAATGGCACTCTACCTGCTAGATTAGAGGGGTATCCCAAGTCTGGTGTCTTTTGTCCATCACACTATCTTTCCCTACTCTAACAGAGAGCATCTTCTAGCTAAATAACAATCTTAATAATAAGAACTTATGTTTATATAGTATTATATGCTTTTCAGATTCAGGGAATGAATTCAAATTCAGTATTGTACACTTTATTTTATGTAGCATTCTAGCTACATTATATCAAGTTTTCCCCATTGATCTGAAATTTCTTTTTTTTTTTTCCAGCATCTGGATGGTTTTGTTATTATTCACACATCCTTTCTCTGTCTTTTTTTTTTTTTAATAGGGGATATTGGAGTGGCCCAGCTTATCTTCGCTCATTGCTACATTTGGGTAGAGTTTAGAGAAGACTGAAAATCTGCATTCTTGACCATCCTCCTCCAATGAAGGGTTTCTAACCCTAAACCACTGCCTTCAACTCAAAGCAGAATGAAGGGCTTAAAGTTTAGTCCTGTAAATAACTTGTACCCTTACAACTGCTTCTTTTATCATTTATCTTTGAAAAAGCCAACTTGCTGATTGACCCACCTAAATGAAAGATACTGATATTTACTTCCTGGTACATGTGTGCCAGTGTTGATATCGGTATCAGAAGTCATTAATGATAATGGTGGAAATGAAATACCACATTGCTATTTTTCTCCATTATGAATATTCACCACTAGACTTACATGATTTTTTTTTCAAAAAAAGCAAGTCACAGATCACCAAATTAATCATAAATTTTTAGCATTTTTGTGGGTTTTAAGTGAGACTGATTCTTAGATAAATGATCAAATTGCCAAACTGGGACATACATTGCTTTTAGACCATGTCTAATCATAAGACAGTTGAAGTGGGGAGAATTCCAGTTTCATTACTTTCAAAGTAGAATGCTAACGTCTTGTCCCTGTGGATATTTTATTGAAGTGCATTAAATTGCATTGCTGTGTTGAGTCTGTGCATCTTCTTACAGTCTCTTATTGATTCTCTCTATATGTAGATATGTATTATACACCCATTTTTTGATCATGTCAGACTCTTCATGACTCCATACATACACACATACATAAATATACATATGTACATGTGTGTGTATACATATATATATATGTATACACACAACAGATACATTTTATTTTTGGGAAGGAAGACATTAGTTGCTGAGAGGACCACGAAAGGTCTCAATACAGCATGAGCTGAGTCTTGAAGGAGAGAAGGGATTCAAGAGTCTGAGAATGGGAGGGAATATGTGTGTGTATGTATGTGCACACAATAAACAATGCACATCTGACAGGTGCACACATGTGTACATGCATGTGTATATGCATACAATCTGTATCTCAATGCCTTCACACACGTGTGTGTATATACATACATACATACATATATATGTATGTGTGTATATATATATATATATATGCTTGCATGTGGAGAATAGCTAGTACAAAGTTATAGAGATTGGAGACAGAGGGAACAGGAAGCATATTTTTTTTTAGATTGTAGAAAGTATATGAATAGGAGTAATGTATTCTAAGTTTAAAAAGATGGGATGGTGTCAGATTCTGAAGCATTTTAAATACTCCAAAGAAGAGTTTATAAAAGTAATAAGAAACCATTGGAGTTTAATGAAAAAAGGGAGTGGTGATGATGTGGCTTGAGCAGTGCTTTAGGAAAATCATTTTGGCTGCTGGAGGATGGAGAAATTGGGGGATACTAGAGACAAGGAGATTCATTAGGAAGCTATTGTAATAGTCCAGATGAGAATAAACTGATTTAGTGTGGCAATTGTAAATGAAAAGAAGAATATGGATTCCAGAATTGTTTGGAAATAGAAATAAGATTGAACAACTGAATCGATATTTAAGGATGAGTGAAAATAAGTCCAGAATGACATCAAGAGAGTGTGAACTTAGGGGACTGGGAGAATGGTGGTGCCCCTGGTATAGACTGGGAATTTTGGAAACAGATAGGTTTTTAGGGAAAAGATGAGTTCTGTTTTGGGTGTGCTGAGTTTGAATTGCCTATAGGTCATCAATTTGATGAAATGTCCAATAGGAAGTTGACAAAGTAGGACTCCAGGAGAGAGACTACAGCAAGATGTTTGCAATTAATCAAAATATCTATAAAGGTAGGATGATAGGACTAATATCTTTCAGCAAGGGTTAGATTCATTTCTCTTTCTTTCTGCAACAAGAATTAGTTTTCCCTAGGAGACCTAGTGGGTCTCTCTTTCTTTGATTAAGGACATAAAAGTCCAAGCCCCTTGGTATCTCAGCTTCTTAGATTTGGTGGGTGCCTGAGACTATGTCTTGCTCTGATGACCTACTGACCAGATGTATCTCCATACGGAGTTCAGACAACCAAAATTGAAGATGAGGATTACTGTATTCCTTCCTGTTGCATGTATTTGCTATATTAGGTTAAAGTAAACCATTTTGTTTAGTGACTTATAAATATCCAATTTTATTTCCAAATTAAACCTAATCTAACAGTCTGATGGCTATTAGTCTTATCTCTTGTAGATAATAATCAAACTGATGGAGCTGATGAGAACACCAAGTAAGAAAGTGAAGACAGAATAGAGAAGGAGACCTGGAACAGAATATTGGGCCATAGCCATAGTTAGGGAGAAGGCATTGATGATCATACATTAAAAGAGACTGTGAGAAGAGAATAAAATAAAGAGAAAAAAATAAAAAAAGCAAAACATAATAAGTATGATTCCCCTATTCCCCCCAACCCCCCAAAATTAAAAAAAAAACTCAGGTCAGAGAAAGTATCCAGGAGGAAAGGGTAGTCAATAATATTAAATGCCAGAGAGAAGTCAGTAAGGATGAGGATTGAGAAAAGTCCACCAATTTTGATAATTAAGAAATCATGAGCAATTTCAGGTTAGTATTGAAATCTGAAGGAAAATTGCAGATGGTTCCGAAGATTAGGAAAGGAGAGGAAGTGGAAGAAATGTGTGTTAGCTAGCAGCTTTTAAAGAGGGGTTTTAATGACAAAGGAGAAAGTTCTAAGATGATATATAACAGGGTTGATAACATTTACATTTTTTGATAGTATTTTATTTTTCCAAATACATGCAAAGATAAGTTTTCAACATTTACCTCTGCAAAAACTTGTGTTCCAATTTTTTCTCTCTCCTTCTCCCCACCCCCAAGACAGCAAGCAATATGATATAGGTTAAACATGTACAATTCTTCTAAACACATTTTCATATACATCATGTTGCACAAGAAAAATTAGAACAAAAGGGTAAAAACCATGAGAACCCCCCCCACAAGCAAACAATAAACACAACAACACAAAGGGAAAAGTACTATGATTTGATCCACATTCAGTGTCCACTGTTCTCTCTCTGGATGCAGATGACACTTTTCATCCCAAGTCTATTGGAAATGTCTTGGACCACTGGATTGCTGCGAAGAGCCAAGTACATCAGTTGATCATCACATGATTTTCTATAACTGTGAATAATGTTCTCTTGGTTCTGCTTACTTCACTCAGCATCAGTTCATATAAATTTTTCCAGACTTTTCTGAAATCAACCAGCTTATCTGAGAGTCTTTAAAAGGGGAAGATTTTGATAAGGATAGCAGGAAAGGATCCAGAAGATATAGATAATGAAAAAAACTTGCTTTGGTACCTTTTTTGTATAGGAGAGAACTGTTAAAATAAGTTTTGTTCTAATTGTGTGTGTGTATATTTGTATATAGGTACATACATATAGATAATAGATGATCAGAGCATTTAGAAGATCTCTGTTTAAGTTGTGCTCAGATACATACCTGCTGTTTGACAAGTTAGTGTCTCAGTACCCTGGACTCATCCAAGACTACTGTCTAAGTCATATATAACAATAAATGGTAATATTCATCTGTGAGGATAGAGAAAGGTTAGGAGTCCCTATATTACAACAATAAGCTAAAGATCAGGAAAAAAATATCCACAAAGCTCTGCTTGCCTCTAAGGGGAAAGAGGAGGAAACATTCATTTATATTTATCTACTATATCTATCTAGTATGTGCTAGGCATTATGCTAAGTGATTTATAAATATTAGCTCATCTGAGCCTCACAACAACTTTGCAAAGCAGATGGATGCTGTTATTCTCATTTTACACTTGAGGAAACTGAAGCAAAATGCTTTTCCCAGGTCACATAGCTAGTAAGTATCTGAAGCTACATTTGAACTGAGGTCCTCCTGACTTCAGGACCTGTTCAGCAAATCAATTTTGAGCAGTTACTATTTGCAAGGCATTCCAGGAGAATGCAAAGGAGAATAATATAGAATCCCTGTCTTGTGGGGATAACAATTTAGTTGGGGAAATAAGAAATGGACACTGATACCCATAATATATGGTAGAAGGTGAAGGTACAAAAGACAGGTACAAAATGTTCTTGTTTTATTGCCCAGGAACAAGTAAGACTTTCATGGAGAACTTGGCTTTTCAGATGACCCTTGAAGGTTAGGTAAAAATTAGATAGCTGAGGGAGGAGAAAAGGGCCTTCCAATGGTAGAAATAATGTGGAATATAAAAGAAGTTGAGTAAGTTTAGGCTAGAATAACTGTTAGAGTTTGCTTTGGGATTCAGATTTCAGCCTTCTTGACTTCTTTCCAGCTCAGGGCTTTTTTCACTAGATCATTCTATGTCAGTGAAATTACAACACCAACTTTGACATTGGGAAATTGCCAATTCCATTTTGTATTGTCCTGGGAAGTTTGTTGTAGACTAGCTGGAGGAACATGTGTTTATTGAGGAAACAATCAGATACAGTGGACTCTCTTTGACTTCTATTATGTGAGCTATAAAAGGTCATAGTTGTGAGATAAGAAAGGTCCAAAATATGTTCACTTCAGAAAAAGGGAAGTTTGAAATCTTATGGATGAGTGAATGGGAAAAAATTAAGCATTCACTATGGGCAAAACACTGGCTATTTGTGCTCCAGATACAAATAGAAAAGTAAGGCAGTCTTTGTTCTCAAGGAACTCAGTCTTAGCAGGGGAAGACAATACATGTAAAGATTCAACTATAAGTCAGATGGAAAAATCTCATGGTCCTTAGGAAGCCATAGGAGAACCAATGATCTTTAGTGTCAATTCCATTAAATTATATTAATTTTATGATTCTAAATTATTTGGCAATATCAAGCTTTCATTTTTATTTTATCTTTAATAGCTGTGGAGATAGGAAGTAGCATCTGGAGAAAGAGTTGACAAGTCACATATCCACAAGGGTGGGTTCTTTGAATGCTAGCTGTAGAATCAGGCTGGAAGCAGGACTGGTGGTATTTTTCTTTGGTAAAGCTGCTATTCCTAATGGTCTTGGGCTCCCTAGGGCTCCCTACCTTATCAGAACAAGTGATTAGAAATTGGGATAGATGATGGTTAAGATGTCAGCCTCTTTGTCAAAGACATTGCTCCTCTGGTTGATGGCTCTCTCTCTCTCTCTCTCTCTCTCTCTCTCTCTCTCTCTCTCTCTCTCTCTCTCTCTCTCTCTCTTCTCTCTCTCTCTCTCTCTCTCTCTCTCTCTTTCTCTCTCTCTCTCTCTCTCTCTCTCTCTCTCTCTCTCTCTCTCTCTCTCTCTGTGTGTGTGTGTGTGTGTGTGTGTGTGTGTGTGTGTGTGTGAGAGAGAGTGTGGAGGTAGAAGGAGGTAGAAGTGGTCTGAGAATGTCGTTATTCTGGAGATCTTGTACCACTAATGTAGGACTGGGCAAGAATTTATTTGATTCAATCCCCTTAGTGTATAAAAGAGAAAATCGAAGACCAGAGAGGTATAGCATCCTTCCTTTGTGTGAGTTGGAAGTGCACAGCAAGATAAAAAGAGATGGAAAAAACCCTTTTTCCCTTTAATATATTGAGTCATGCTTTTAATCTTCAGATAAACACTATCCTTATGTATCCATCTTTTTAGTTAAGGGCAAATTGAAGGAAGTGAAATCCTTTTGACAGGATGTAGTTTTCCTGTTTATTAATAGGGATGTCAGTAATCTTTCTGAGGAGGCAGTATAACTCACTGTTCCTATGGGAGAGAAATAAAAGATCTTAGAACTAATTAAAAAAAGCTAACATTACTTTATTGAATATTGATTTAATATTCTGTACCTGACTTCTGTAACTAGGATTCAGTTACAAATAAAACTCCAAATTATTTTATAACATGCAATATATGACCCTATAAGGTTATTGTTATTGTACTTCTCACGAACCACACAGAACAACTCCAAGAAATAATGTCAGGCAGAGGTAAGAGCTTATCATAATTATACATAGGCAAACTGGACATTGGCAGATGCTTATCTTCAAACATCTCACCCCTCCTTTATGTACTCATTTCTCTCAGAGTCTCTATTGTAATGTTTCTTATGGGCAGTGACCCAAGTTCTAGGACTACTTCTGTTCAACTCCCCTCCATCTATTAGACCTCACCTATCTAACATGCCATTTCATAAAATGTTACAGCTACAAAAAAAACCTCATAATATCATCTAATTTTCTTGCTTTATAGAAGAAGAAACATGGTTAGAGTGGTACTTATCCTGGGGTCTTGCTAGGTAATAGAAACTAGTTTAATAAAGAATTTGATTTATGGTATTTAATGTCTGATATTATCTCAATGTGTTATTTTCTCCAGATAACATTTGTATTTTAACAATGTTTTCTCCCAAAGGCATAAATAATATGGGTAGGGCCAGTAGTGGTGGTAGAGTTTATCAAGGAAATACACTCTAAATTCCAGAGGCACCTACTGTGCTTATATGTATAGTTATCTTTGGCTTTGTAGACCCAGTTTATTCCTCATATTTAACCTCCAAAGGAACCAAAGTTGAACAGATTCAGGAGAAAAGGCTGGGTTTCTTTTGGGGAATTGAAAAATTCTTCTCCTAACCCCTAAACTTCCTTTAGAAAACAGGCTTGGTGATATAGTGGATGGGGCATTGGGCCTGGAGTGAGGAAGAAATGAGTTCAAATCAAACCTCAGATATGTCATGGTTGTGTGAACCTGGGCAAGTCACTTTATTCTTTATCTGCCTCAGTTTCCTCAATTCTGAAAACATATAGAACATTTTAACTTGAAAGATTATAATGAGGATCAAATAAGATATTTGTAAAACATTTAGCAAAATAGCTAAAATAGATGCTTTAAAAATGCTTATACTGTTCCCCTTGAAAGCAAAGTCCCATATTTTTAACCTTGCCATTTTGCTGATATTTGCTGATATTTCTGTATGATGGCAAGTTATGGACCACTACTGTCTCTGAAGAACAAAAAGCGAGTATGATAATGGAGAGGTCCATGGTGTGGACATGAACAGACTGTTACATATGATAGAGATCCTGAGAAGAATAAAAATAAAGGATATCATCAGGGAAAGGATGGAAAGAGAAGATAAGCTGGTTAAGTAGAAAGAGTGAGAAAGAAGAGTGCTGTTCACTGATATCATTAGAGTCAGGAGAAATGGAGGAAGGCTTCCAGCATGATAGGTGGACTTGTCTTGGAGAACTTTTGGCATACAGAGGTGGATCACATAGGATGGGAAAGTATTGTTAAAAGGGGATGAATGGATGTATCATTGGGAACTCCCAAATCTATGAGATCACAAATCTATTTGAGAACAGATCTTATTTTCTATCATTGTTTTTGCCATCTTTATGAGTTTCCATTGCTATAATTTTCAATACTATATAATAGTATAATTTACTATAGTACACTTTATATATAGTGTTGTATAGTTATGGTCTTATTTGATTTTCATAGCAACCTTAGGAGAAATAAAGTGCAAATATTGCATTGTTTGTAAAATGGAGATAATGAAATTTAAAAATCTTACATAAGGTAACATAGAAAATAATCGATTGAGCCAGCTGGGATTTGATCCCAGTCTTATGATAGCTTACTGCCTCTGTCAAAAATCTCTACATTTTGAGGCAGCTAAGGGGAGCAGTGGATAGAGCACTGATCTGGAGTAAAGAGATGCTCTATTCAGTTTCAAGACATTAGCAGTGTGATGCTGAGAAAGTCCCTTAACCTCAATTGTCTTTTCTTTTTTTTTTAATTTCCATTTTTTAGCTCTGATAATAAATGCCACCGTCTTCAGACTCAAAATACAAGACAATGAGAATAGAAAGGACTTGAGATCACTTCATATAAGATTCACTTGAAGGAACTTGTTGATATTTAGCTTGTAAAAGAGAAAACGTAATAGGTCCATGGCATTTGTGTTAAATATTTGAATGTCATTTTTAGTTCTCATTTTCCTCTTCTACAACATAAGGGACCTGGATTAGATTAGAAAGTTTTTTTTTTCCCATCACGAGTACCTTTAGCAGTCTATAGACTGTTTGGAATAATTTTTGAAAAATAATTAGGATAATTCTGGAGAGCAATCTGGAATTATGCCCCAAAAGTTATCAAAATATGAATACCCTTTGATCCAGCAGTGCTACTACTGGGCTTATATCCCAAGGAAACACTAAAGAAGGGAAAGGGACCTGTGTGTGCCAAAATGTTTGTGGCAGCCCTTTTTGTAGTGGGTAGAAACTGGAAAATGAATGGATGTCCATCAATTGGAGAATGGTTGGGTAAATTGTGGTATATGAATGTTACGGAATATTATTGTTCTGTAAGAAATGACCAACAGGATGAATACAGAGAGACTTGGAGAGACTTACATCAACTGATGCTGAGTGAAACGAGCAAAACTAGGGGATCATTATACACTTCAACAACGATACTCAATGAGGATGTATTCTGATGGAAATGGATATCTTCAACATAGAGAAGAGCTAATCCAATTCCAATTGATCAATGATGGACAGAATCAGCTACATCCAGAAAAGGAACTGTGAGCATTGTTTTGTTTTGTTTTGTTTTGTTTTGTTTTGTTTCTCTTCTCAGATAATTTTTACCTTGCGAATACAATCCTTCCTTTGCAACAACAACAACAACAAAATTCGATTCTGCACATATATATTATACCTAGGATATACTATAAGATATTTACTATGTATGGGAATGCCTGCCATCTAGGGGAGGGGATGGAGGGGAGGAGGGGAAAAACTTGGAACAGAAGGGAGTACAAGGGATAATGTTGTAAAAAAAATTTACCTATGCATATGTACTGTCAAAGAAAATGTTATAATTATAAAAATTAATAAAAAACAAAATAAAATTAAAAAAAAGAAAAATAATTAGGATAAAATACATAGGATTACAAAGAGAACCAATTATAAGGAAATAGCAGTTGTTAAAATTTACTAAAACATAAATTATTAAAAAAAAATTAAAATCACATTTCTGGATCCCAGGAGACAGAATGCTAATAAATGGTTAACATCTGACTCTCTGAAAAAAAATATACATAATAAAATTATAAATATAATCCATCTTAACATTTTCTGTATTATTTTCCTAAGTCTAAACAATCAACAAAATAAATCATATGCTAATTTATAGTCAATTTATGAGACCTAAATGCTCTCAGTGAAAATTTAATCATCAGCTCCTCTGAGTTGAGCCAGTACAAGTTGACTCCATCTTAAATATGACCTCTGATTAGGAGCCCCTAGAATTCAGAGATTTCTTCCAGTGATAATGTTGGGAAAGGGAAAGGGACTTTGTTCTATTTAGACTCAAAAGATAGAGCTATGGATAGCAAAGATTTTAAATTATTTAGCCCCAGTGGTAAGAAAATCATGAATACTATCACAAATAAGAATGCTATGCCTTGGGAAGTAGTTTTTCTCCTCACTGGAAGGTCTTCAAGCAACAGCAAGCTGATTTCTTGTCAATAAACATTAAGAACGTACAAGTACCAGGCACTGTGCTAAGTCTGAGGGACACAAAGAGGCAACAGACAGTTCTTGTTCTTGTTGGGCCCATTGTTGAGGTAATGCTTTTCTGGGTAGAGATTGGATTAGATGGCCATGAAAATTCTTTTCAACTCTGAATTTCTGTGAAGTGAAATTAGGCCTAAAAGAATTTAAGCAGCAGTTGAAAAATACCTTGCCACTGATGATCCATCATGAAATGGTATCACATTTGTTATTACCAAAACTTTTGGTACCTGTGGAGATACTATAGATACCCCCTGTACCTGTACGGGGTTGGGTACTGGGAAAAGATGGCTAATAGTATCACTCATCTCTGCTCTGCAATTCTGGAGTTTCAGCAATTATTTTAAGTGACCAGGGCCTAAGAAAATTGACATAAATCAGTCTCATCTAAATTTAGAGAGTACAACCAGATAACAATATATTAATTTAAAATAGGGGATATATCCATGGCTATAATTAGGAATTCTTGCGACTTGGGCAGATTCAATTGAATGATGGTGGTAGTGGCCAAAGATAGCCCATTTTGGTTAAGTGCAGTAACATTGGGAGAAGGAGCCTCATTCCATATAGAGTCTGTTTTTTCTCTTCTCCTCTTCCTTCAAACTCATCCCAGAATTGGAGGACTTTAAAGAAGGGTACCATGGCAACAAAGCCCTGGTTGGGTTTCATCTTGGGTTAGGTGAGGGAGCAGAGGTGGTCATTCTGTTTGATGTGGCAGTGGAGATCTAAGAGGTATATAGAGATGGCTGCTATGGGCAGGAAGTACATGCCCTTGGGTATGGCATCCCGGGGTAAAAGCCCAGTTATTCAGCTCCAGTTATGGCTCTAGATGTAACTGCCACAAAGACTATCTTTGTTCAGGATTCCCAGTTACTGGGCATTATCCAGATTCCTGGAAAACCTAATCAAAATCAGAAGGTTGCTTAGTGAATGTTGAGTTAAAGCAAAGGGATTTGAACATCATAAAAGACAAATCTGAATCACAACATTTATGTGTCCTAGGAAAGATTAAGTATGACTTTCTCCTTCCCCCACCCCCATTAACCTCTAAATGAGATTGTGAAAACAAGTTCTACTTATTAAAAGGTATTATGGAAAGAGGGCTATATTTGGAGTCAAAACTCCTGGGTACCTTTTTCGTGACTTCATTTTTATCTGCTTGTGCTTCCCTGGAATCACTCCATATTGTCCTCCTTAAAATGAGACAGACAGGACCAAACTCAATATTACAGATAGGTTCTAATCAGGATTATGTGTCTGTGTGTATAATCTATGAACTCAAGGGCCAGACTCTGGGTGTGTGTATGTGTATGTGTGTGTGTATGTGTGTATATATAAATATATATATATCTATAAAAACTATATGCTATATAATATATAAACATAAATGTATGTACATATATACATAACCACACACATATATATTTATTAAGGATATATATTTATACACAAACAAATCTCACATATATATCCTTAGTAAATTTTATCAGCTCCATTCCTTTGTCCTCAAGATCTTAGGTGATATTATTTTTTCTCATTTATTATACTATTGTTTCTAACTTTAAAGTCATTAACAAACATGTTAAACAGAACAGGATCAAGAGAAGACCTTGTGGATTCTACTAGAGACCTCATTCCTGTTGACACTCATACTCATCCTTTAAATTTTCTGTAGCATCTATGACCAGAAATTCTAGTAGAATGAAGATTGGACAAAATGGAAGAACTGAACGAAACAGAAAAATAAGTAGAACAAACAATAAAAAATACATGAAAAAATGGAGGGTTTAAAAAGTTGGAAATGACTAAAAAATGAGACAATAATTGGGCAGATGGAGATTTTTTGGGGGTGTATAATCTCTCTGCATTTCTTTTAGGCTTCATTGTGGGAACCAAGCTTGGGGAAATAAAGTCTTATTCCTCACTCTAGCTTTAATGACTAAAAGATGAACATTAGATTTGGATAACCAATTTTAAGTCAGGGGTCACTTAATCTGTAGTTAAATCTATTGTTCAACATGTATTTATTAAACAGCTACTTGATGTCAGGCACAGTGCTAGGCCTTTACAAAGAAAAGGCAAAAAACAGTATTTACCTTTAATGAGGTCAGTCAAATGGAGGTAATAACATGCAAACGACTCAATTAGTCAAATATTAAGTAGTAGTTTGTCCTTCATTCTGGAAGAGAACCATGACATCAGGAAGATGATGCCATGACATGCAAGTAAGTTGGATTTAAGTGAGGGAAGACAAGGGAAGACAAGGTCACCTGCCTCACTTTCCCCTCTAGAACCATCTGAGTCCAGTGGTAAGATATAGATCAAGACGTCTGGAGATGACGCTGGATGAAATGGTTTCTTTAAGATAAAGTCTTCCACAGGTTTTAGTTTGACTGAGATTGTACTATTCTGTGATTAAGGCTAGGAGCAATTGAGGTCTGCTCTTTCACTTAGTCAAAAAAAAATCTTAAATACAATAGTTAAATACAGTTAAATACAATATATGTATACATGTCCAAACAGTTATTTTGCTGTACAAAAAGAATTAGACTTTGAAACAGTGTATAATTAGGAAGGAAGGAAATCAGAAATGCAGGTGGACAAAAATAAAGGTATTGGCAATTCTATGTAGTGGTTCATAGTCATCTCCCTGAATTCTTTCACTGGGTGTAACTGGTTCGGTTCATTACTGCTCTATTGGAACTGATTTGGTTCATCTCATTGTTGAAAATGACCACGTCCATCAGAATTGATCATCATATAGTACTGTTGTTGAAATATATAGTGATCTCCTGGTCCTGCTCATTTCACTCAGCATCAGTTCATGTAAGTGTCTTCATTCTGAAATCATCCTGCTGATCATTTCTTACAGATCAATAATATTCCATAATATTCATATACCACAATTCAGCCAATCTCCAATTGATGGGCATCCACTCAGTTTCCAGTTTCTAGCCACTACAAAGAGAGCTGCCACAAACATTTTGGCACATGTAGGTCCCTTTCCCTTCTTTAGTATTTCTTTGGGATACAAGCCCAGTAGTAGCACTGCTGGATCAAAGAGTATGCACAGTTTGATAAATTTTGAGCATAGTTCCAAATCATTCTCCAGAAAGCCATTTACTAATTGATGAGCATCTCTCAGTTTCTAATGTCTTGCCATCACAAAATTTTCTATTTTATATCTACCTTTTAAAAAAAGTGAAATAACCTTTCCTGGTATGTAAGCAATTTGAAGACAAAAATCCACTGGCACATCTGAAACTAGGCATAGATAATAAAATTCAAGTAGCAGAAATTCAGAAGCACAGAAAGAAAAGCCCAAATCCAGAACATATAATCCACTGTATTTTCATTATGATTTACAGGGAAACCTTCTACAGAGTGTGAGGGGGGGGATTCATGGTTAATAGGGATGATCTGGATGAAGAAAGAAAAAAAATGACTAAGGAGAGATTAGACAGAAGAAGCAGGACAATGATGAGAAAACCTAAAGAGGAGAAAATAATCATGAAGGGAGGTAATTGTCAAATATTGCGAAGAGGTTAAGGAGGATTAGAAATGAGAAAAGGCTATTAGATTTGGCAACTGGGAGATCACTTTTCATAATTTTTTAATCTATTTTTTTGCTGAAGCATTTGGGGGTAAGTGACTTGCCCAGGGTCACATAGTTAGAAAGTTAAGTGTGTGAGGTTAAATTTGAACTCAGGTTCTCCTGACTTCAGGGCTTGTATTCTATCCACTGAATCATTTAGCTGCCCCAATTTTTTTATTTCTAAAATAAGTTTTTGTTGATGTTATTGAAAAAAATCATCATAGTTTCTCCCAGGAATTTTTTCCTCCTCTTTCTTGAGGATACCACCCCATATAACAAATCATATTTTTAAAGGAAAAAAGAGAGAAAATATGATTAATATATCAAAAAATCTGAAAATTTATGCAATGTACAAAACTTGTGGACCTTTGCTATCTTTGCAAAGGGGTATGTTGGAAGTATCTTTTCTTCTTTTGAGTCATTCTTATTCTTTATGATTTTGCTACATTCAATTTTGAATTTTTGGTTTGTTCTTTCCATTTACATTATTGTAGTCATTATGCTTATAATTTCAGTGTTTTTATTTACTTTAGTCTGCATGTAGATCTTTCCATGTGTCTCTATATTATGATAGTTGGAATTTCTTACAGTATAGGAATATTCTCTTACTTTCCTATAACATAATTTATTTAGCCTTTCTCCAATCGGTGGGCATCTACTTTATTTTCAATTCTTGGCTATCAAAGAAAGTGTCTCTATCAGTACTTTGGTGTATGTTGGATATAAGTACAATAATGGAATCTCTGGGAAAAGAGGTATGGACAGTTTAGTCACTCTTTGCATAAATTCTAAATTGTTTTCTAACCACAATGTATGCCTATCTTCCTATTTATGTTTTTGAAATGTTAATTTTTTGGGGGATCCTAACAATTCTCAGGTCACCGCTCTGAACTTTATTTATTTATTTTTTAAATAATTCATTAATAGAGTTTCAAAACTTCCAGTTGGGTCAGTTTTTCATTTTGTCATGCTCTTTGTTATTTTGCGTCTATTGTTTTATTTTCCATCAGGATTATTATATTTTTTCAGTGAGTCTACAGATTTGCAAAGACATTCTCCATTGATTATTTTCACCTATTAGCAAATAAAGTGATTGTAATATTTTATATAAAGGTCAAAGTAGTCTCATTTTCATAGACCAATCATACTAAGAATACCGAAGTTATATGGAATCCTTTAAAGCTCGAGGTTCTAAGTTATTTTTGTTTCTCGGACCCTTTTGGCAGTCCGGTAAAGCCTGTGAGCCTCCTGTTAGAATAACTTTTTGAAAGATATAGCATAAAATACATAAAATTACAAAGGAAACTAATTATATTAAAATGGTTCTTAAAAAATAAAAATATGTGGTATGGCAATATATCTGAGTGAGTCTAATAACTAATTTTGAAAGAGCATAAATGTTTTGAAATGTTTGCTGTGATGATATGATATGGAAATATCTGTGATTTCTATTGGTGACAAAGTCACAGATACTACTTATACTACTGTGGCTTTTTGCTTACATTTACACTTGAAGGAAATGTTCAATTTTAGTTAAAGTTTAGTGAAGATAAAGATGTAGTTACCTTTTTCATTCACATTCATGGACTCTGAAATCTAAAATCTAAAATATGTGGATGCTGAATTAAAAATCTTGGCACTCAAAGGAAGCTAAAAGGAATTGGTCCTGTCAACTAGCGTAACAGCAGAACAGAAAAGTAATCTAAATAACTATTTTCCAACTACTGGTCTGTAAATATGAAAGTCTGAAACAAACTTTTACCAATCTGTGACATTTTTACTACCCCATAGTCCACACTTCTTAAAATCCATTCTCTGAAGAACTTTGGAATCACTTGTGAGACATGTCCACTTCAAAGAAGGCTCTGTGTTCTATGAGCAAAGCAGAATTGCAGCAGTTCCAAAGAACTGTGAGATGCATAAATCTAGAGAAATCTTCATTCCAAATGTTCATATGAACTTAGGCCTGACCTGTGACAGAGTTTTCTGAGCTCAATTTGGACTGATCAGTCATAGTCAGACACACCATATGTACTCCACCCAACACAGTGATGTCATTTTTGAGTCCTTTCTGAGTATAAAGGACAATAACCAATTCTTAAAATCTAGAAGCTTGATAAAAGCTTTACTTCTTTTCTTCCTGCTTCCAGCTATTTCTGCCTCAGGTTTTCTCCTTCCTGGACCTTAGTCCTAATTCTCTAAGCTATGGAATTTGCTACTCACAGGCTTCAAAAGGCTAGGGAAAGAAAATTTAGCCTGTAACATACTGTGGTTTGGGAAACTGTTTTAAACATGGAGTTAAAAAAAGGCAGATAGTTACTTGAAAAATTTGATATTTCCTTAAGTAGCCTATTGAGGTGGCCAGCTGGAGAGGTTCAGGTGGCCACAGAGGGAAAGACATAGGATTTTGTACTGGCACTCTGGCAGACAGGCCGTGTTTTTATTAAAATGCCACACATTCTCCCGTAAAGCCATCCCATCCCTGCCCAACAAACCAACACACTTTTTGATTTTATCAGAGTAAACACTCTTCCCTTTTGCCCTTTAAATGTCTAATTGTCTTCTGGAATCACATCACACATTACCTTCCACTTGAAGTTTCTGACCCCTCCAAGTTGCTAGTGCTTTGGCTTCCTTGTCCCCCAAATTATCTTTTATTTATATACTCATGTGCTATTGAATGGAGCTTGACAAAATCTTGCCAACAAATCAACTAGGTCCATGACAAATTTATGTTATTTAATCTCAGCTGGCCCTTCTCTGCAGCAAGGCAATTCTTTACCCCATTCCAAATTGATTCTTTATCCCATTTTATCCCATTTGCCATTCAGGGCTGTTCTAACTTTTCTCTTCTTTTCTCAAATTTCCCCACTATTGCTTCCCTCCCCCCTCTCAACTGAGGATCTTGTCTCATGTTTTACTGAGAAAATGGAAATCATTTCCTGTGAACTTAGAAATCATCATATTCTCTCTCTCTCTCTCTCTCTCTCTCTCTCTCTCTCTCTCTCTCTCTCTCTCTGTCTCTCTCTGTCTCTCTCTGTCTCTCTCTGTCTCTGTCTCTCTCTGTCTCTGTCTCTCTCTGTCTCTGTCTCTCTGTCTGTCTCTGTCTCTCTGTCTCTCTCTCCCTCTCTGTCTCTGTCTCTCTGTCTCTGTCTCTCTCTCTGTCTCTGTCTCTCTCTGTCTCTGTCTCTGTCTCTCTGTCTGTCTCTCTCTCTGTCTCTCCCTCTCTCTCTCCCTCCCCCCCCTCTCTCTGTCTCTCTCTCCCTCTCTGTCTCTGTCTCTCTCTCTCTCTGTCTCTCTCTCTCTGTCTCTCTCTGTCTCTGTCTCTCTGTCTGTCTCTCTCTCTGTCTCTCCCTCTCTCTCTCCCTCCCCCCTCTCTCTCTTTCTGTGTCTCTCTCTCTGTCTCTGTCTCTGTCTCTGTCTCTCTGTCTGTCTCTCTCTCTCTGTCTCTCCCTCTCTCTCTCCCTCTTTCTCTCTCTCCCTTCCTCCCTCCCCCCCCCCTCTCTCCATTTAATAGATGAGGAAACCGAAGCACAGAAAGATAAAAGTTTTGTTCAAGATTACAACATTACTAAGTGAGGCAAGATTTGAACTGAGACCTTCATTTCAACTTCAAGAAATTCCAGTGCCTATTACGACATACGGCTTGTCAACTCTCACTCTTTGCATCTGCTTCCTTTCTTCTCACTCTCTTCTAAAGTCTCTAGTTTCTAAATTTGTCATTTAACTGAAATTGTTCTCTTCAAAGTCACCAGAATTTTCTTAAACTGCTAGATTTGTTGTTTTTTTCTCAGTTCACACCCTTAAAAAACTTTCTTAAGCCTTTGACCATGTTGATCGTTTTCTCTTTCTGAGTATTTTCTCTTTAGGTTTTCATGAGTCTGATCTCTTTTGGTTCTCCCCCTACCTGAATGACTGTTCCTTCTCAATCTTTTTTACTGGTTTATTTATTAACATCTGTCTCCTGAATGTGGGTGTACCCCAAGACTCTATATGTCTCTTTTATCTCATGTCACATTCTTACGTGCTGATCTCAACAACTAATTCCAAGAAATTAACTATCTACCTACTTCACTTGGCCTATATAACAAAGACAAACCCAAAGTAATACCTTTGGGCAAGTTATAAAATATACACAAATGCAGACATGTTAAATACCATATCATGATACAGTTGTGAAATGAAAAGTAAGTTAATGATAAAGCATGCACAATACTGTACAGTAAACAAAGGTGTGCAGTAGGTTGCCTTCCACACTCACTGTCATCTAGCCTTTATTGTGGGTGGTTGGTGAGACTTCTTTAAGAGATTTTTATGTAAAGTTGAGTTTGTATAATGTGAATTTATATAAACTGAGAACTGCCTTATTATTTATAGGTTTGTACCTATATGTACACACAATTGTATATATACATCTATATGTATATGCAAACATGTACATGTGATATATGTCTATATCATTTTCTTAGTTGAATGTTCTGATATCCTCAGATTCTAGATTGTAGTCTCTTGAAATCCTCACATCTTTTTTTCAGACAAATTATCTCGTACTTACAAAGCTGATTTTTCAACCCAAGTATTAGATTTTACTATTATCCCTATAAAATTTTAGTTTATTATATTCAGTCCAGTGTTCTAGCATGTCAAGAATTTTATGGATCCTTACTTTGTAATCCAGAATTCTAATCAGTTACAGTGGCACGGTGTTTTAGTAGAGTCCTGGGCCTGGACATCAGCTTTGTGACCTTGAACAAATCACTTAATTTGTTTACCTCAGTTTGTTCAACTGTAAAATGGGGACAATAACAGCACCCACCTTTCAGGATCGTTGTCAGGATCAAATGAGATAATATTCATGAAGTATGCTTAGCATAGTGCTTGACACATAACAGGAAATTAATAAATGTTCATTTCCTTCCTTCCTGTGTACAGTGGCACAAAGCCATTAGCTAGATTTATGAACATGCAATTTATACCTATATTTAAGTTACTGAGAGCAATATGAAACAAGAAAGGATCAGGGCCAGAAACTCCAGCAGAAACCTCCTTTCAAGCTGAAACTAAGCTTTTAACTCTTGGTTAATTCTCCAGTTCCAGCCATCCAATCAGCCCTCTCTCTTTCCACAAGAATATCGTGAGCATAAGAGAGACTTTATGAATTCATTTGCCAAAATCTTGGTAAATTATATGTTCATTTTTACCAATCAATTAAATTTAGTTATTGAATTAAAGAAGAAAATAAGGTTAATCTGTAATTCCTTACCTGTAAAGGAAATATAAAACCATCGAATTGTTTCTCTTTTATCTGACTCTTCAAGATACCATTTGGAATTTTATTGGCAAAGATACTCATTTTACAGGTGAGGAAACTGAGGCAAACAGGATTAAGTTACTCAGCCAGGGTCACACGCTATTTGAACCTAGGAATATGAGTCTTCTTGATCAAAGACCAATGCTATATCCACTGCACCACTGGATGCCCTGTTAAGTGATACAGAATTAAATTTAATTTCTTTTCTTCTACTCTAAGGAGCCAAAACCATTAAAGACAGTTAGGTGTTTTCTTACTACTTCCTCATTTGTATTATATATCATCTTCTTATTAGACGGTTTTTGATCCATTGTTCCTAAAATTATTCTTTTGGGCAGAGAAAACAGAAACTAAGAAAGAAGGTATTATTAGTGGGGACTTTCTTTTGTACTGGAACAGCTCCCAGTTGATGAGGTTGTTCTGGCTTGTATGTCCGGACTATCGTGTCCTAACCTGACAAGTTTAGGACAGGATAGTTTGGACATACAATCCAGAACCTGATAAGTATGATGTTCCCAAAGCCTCCCTCCCGGCCCCTACACACCCTCTTTCCTTCTATCTTCCAGCAATGATGAATGGTGTTCCACTTTCATTCTCTAACCCAGGGTCTAATGCAGAAGTGTTAAACATACCTTCCAAGTGTGACTTGGGGCAGCATTCTGTAAGTGCTGACCAGGTTGGACAAAAATATAATTGGAAAATAATTAACAAAATAAATAAAAACAGAATCAGGGCAGCTACATGGCGCAGTGATAGAGCACCAGCCCTGAATTCAGGAGGACCAGAGTTCAAATCTGATCTCAGACACTTAACACTTCCTAGCTCTGTGACCCTGGGCAAGTCACTTAACCCCAATTGCCTTAGGAAAAAAAATTAGAATCAAACCTAAATAACAGTAATTTTAATACTAAGCCACTAAACTGCCTGTAGTGATCCTTACTTGAGAATTAGTGATCTCTATATTAATGCAACTTTCAATCCTCCCTACAGTCAGAAAGGGAAAAGAGACAGGATACAACCAGTATCAGGGCAGTACACAGGAAACAGGACTGATGGCCAGTGACAGTGGAAAAATCCATGCATCTGCACAGTGGTGTCAGTGAGTCTGACTGGTTCATATAATGTTTGCTTACATTCACTTGGTGCTTGAGAAACTTGTATGCAGAAGATCACAGCAGAGAGGGAAAGGCAGGGCAAATTGAGGCTGGTATCACAGTCAAATGTTAAGAGTAATGGAAATGCTAAGAAAGAAAAGGTAAATGTAGGAAGAGAACCAAGAGAGGGAAGGAGAGCAGCATCCCAGAGGCCAAGGGAGGAGAGAGTAATCAGGAGAGTGTGTGACCAAGAATGATGAGAATGGCAGGTCTATGTCTATGTCTGTCTATGTTTATGTAAGTATACATGTATGTGTATATGTATATATAAGTGTAAGTGTATGTGTATGTGTAAGTATATATGTATGTGTATTGTATTTTCACATGTATCTGTGTATATTATATTATTGTCACATACACACATGTATAGTCTATATTTAAACATGCATGTGCTTGTACACCTACATATTTGTGTGCATATCATAATAAATATTGCATATGTATATGTCTGTTTATAAGTATGCATATTTATGTGTATATATATATGTATAGGCAAAAGCATGTGTGGATATGGGTATATATTCCTCTAGATGTGCCTTTATGGGCTCACATTTACAGGCACGCATGCACAAAATATACAATAATATAGCACCGTGCTTAGTGCTTTGTAATTATTGTTACATTTGATTCTCACAACAATCTTAGGAAGTAAATGCCATTTTACAGATGAGGAGACAGGCAAATAGAGGCTAAGTCACTCTCTCAGAGCACTAAGCTAATAACTATCTGAGGCCATATTTGAACTCAGGTCTTCCTGATTCCAGTCCTAGGCCTCTATCTACTGAACTACCTAGCTGCCACATACATATTTACAGTATGTATATGTCCATATAGACATACATGCATCTCTTTCTCTCTCTCTCTCATTCTCTCTCCTCCCTCTCTTTCTTTCTCCCCCTCCTTCTCTCCCTCTTCCTCTCTCCCTCTTCCTGTCTTTTTCCCTTTCCTTCTTTCTCTCCCTTTCCCTTTCTCTCTCCCTTTCTTTTTCTTTCTCCCTTTTCCCCTCTCTCCCTCTTTTTCTTCCTCTCCTTCTCTTTCCTTCTCCCTCTTCTTCTCCTTCTCCCTCTCTCTTTCCTTCTCCCTCTCTCTTTCCTTCTCCCTCTTTCTCTCTCTTCCTCTCCTTCTCCCTCTTTCTTTCCTCCTCCCTCTTTCTTTCCTTCTCCTTCTCCCTCTCTCTCCCCCCTCTCAAGTATTGTGCTTGCTCATATATAATGTGAAGGGAAAGGTGATTCCTGACTGGCCCAGAGAATGCTGAATGCAATTCTACTTACCTCTTAATGAATTGGTTCCAGAGACACTTGGGTGGGTGGGACACATGGATGACATATACTCCTGAGAGGCATGAAGACAAAAGGAAAGACTTTGAAATGACAGATATTCATGGGAAGCCGGCCTCATCATGCCCCTGCTCTTCTTTCAAATTTTAGAGATTTGTGAAAATTAATCTCTACTGCATCAGATTGTTCACTCTGTCTTGGTTTGAAACGAAATCTGTTCTCAGCTGAAGAGCTCATTATTCTTTGATGGACTTTAATCTGTATGATGTCTCGATTTCCGTTCACTGTTTTGCTCAGATAAATAGGTTTATTTAGTATTTATTATTTGTAAAGGTATTTTGTTTCACTAGCATTTGGTGGGGAAAAGCTAGATAGGTGGGAGTAAGCTAAGAGCTACCCTCCCCCTTAAGAGCAATTAGGGAAATAGCTTTTGTTCTGAACTTTTAATCTCTCAGACTCCCAATATTTGGAAGTAACAGACTGATGTAATTCTAACTTACTGCCCCTCTTGGAAACAGGCCTTAACACTTCACCTAGGGCCTGTGTGCTCCTCACACATCTTCAGCTGGCCTTGAGGTTCAGTCACAGCTCTTGGCTTTCCTGTCAGCAGAGGTGAGCTAGAACTCAGGTCCCTATCACCAGCAAGCTGCAATTGTACATTTAGCACCCTCAAGCCCAATAATATCTTACATGAAGATACATACTAGTATTATAATTATATATCTATAGTATTTCTTCTAACAAGAGTATGAGTTCTATGAGGTCACATACTGTTTGATTTTAGTCTCTGTGTTTCAAATATTTGTCAAGGTCCCTGGCACATAGAAAGTGCTTAATTTTAATTTGTTGCTTAATATAAATTGATTAGAATTTTTTTTTAAGAAAAGAAAAAGAAAGTCAGCACACTGATTGATGCATGTACAATGTTGAACACTTATGGGCCTCCCATCTCCATGGGTAAGGAAAGGGTGCCTTATATCTTTTGCCATACTACCTTTTAATATAGGAATCTTAGTGTACTGGATAACAGAGACCGGTAGTGATTCTGATTTTTGTTTAGTGATTGATTTACTCTTGAATGACAAAAAAGCAAGACTAAAGAGCACAGCTTGGCTCATTAACGATTGGTTGATTGATTAGTAAAAATGACAGGGAAGTATTCTGAAAAAGCAGATATTGAGAGTTTGAGGAGAAAGAACATTTAGGACAGTGGTTATGGAAGATATGGCAGAGAGTCAAATGTGAAAAATTTAAAGATATCCATATAGTAGAGAGGGCCCAGTTGAGTTTAAATAGCAATTGAGTTGAGATAGCACTACTTTGTGGTGGACTAAATAAGAATGTGGCATGAAAGTTCTTTTGTAACATCAAAGACTGTGCTTGCCCTTTCCTTTCTTTTTCTTTTTTCCAGGGGAGGTGGAGGCATTTGGGATTGTCACTTACCCAGGGTCATATAGCTAGTATCTGTCTGAGGCCAGAATTAAACTCAGGTCTTTTTGATTCAAGGACCACTATTCTCTCCACTGCACTACTTAGCTACCCTTTGCTTTCAAATAGATCTCTTTGTGTCTTGTTTTTTTTTTTTCTTTTTATAAGGGGTAAAAGCTATTGAAGTAGGTTATAGACAATGAACAATGTCCAGATCCCTGAGCAGGAATTTAGAAACAGTCTGAAGAAAAATAGGGTTAATAGTTTTCTGAAGGGCAAAACAGGAAAGTGCATAGTTTGGATTTTTCACAGTTTGCACTCTCCCTCCCCCCGGTCCCCCCCCCCCATTTTACCTTAGGTTGAAGGGTGGAAGCCTAGTTAGAGTGGATGAATTTCATAAAGCTGCTTTGAACCAGATTTGTTTTTATTTTTCTCCTTTCTGGATGGAACTAGAGCCATAAGCAGAGAAGGAGCTTGCTATCCTGCTCTCTAGTGGCTATTTTTGAAATGGCAACCAAAGATTTAAAAGAGTGTTTTTAGATCTTTGGTGTTTCAGTATCAGTATTGCCAAGGAACACAATAAGGACTGTTTAAAGTACCTTTTGTGAGACTGGAACCTATAAGGAAAATACCCATCTTTAGACTTTCCAGATGGATGCCATGCTTGTTTCTTGTAACAGAACTGAAGCTGCCCCTTGTTTGTGATGTAGTAGTAATGAGATCCCACAAGATCACAGTTTTACAGCTCAAAGGGAGTTTAGATTTCATTTAGTCCAGTCTCCTCATTTTTTCTAGATGAGGAAACTGAGGCACATAGAATTTAAATGGCTTGTCCAAGGCCACACAAGTGAGAGAATCTGGATTTGAACCTAGTGTGACTGGTTCTAAAGGAAGCATGGTATTTCCCAAGATATCACACTTCTTTTTTTCTCTTAAAAAAAAATTTAGGGGCAGCTAGATGGTGCAGTGGATAGCGAACCAGCCTTGAAGTCAGGAGGATCTGAGTTCAAATCTACTCTCAGACACTTAACACTTCTTAGCTTAGTAACCCTGGGCAAGTCACATAACTCCAATTGCTCTGGGAAAAAAAAAAAAAAAACAAAATAAAACAACAACCAGTTTTTATTGCTATATTTCTGTTTCTTTTTTAAAAAATTGACTTATACATTAATTTCCCCCAGTTACATTTAAAATAATTTTAAAAAAAATATTTGTTTTAAAATTTTTTGTGTTCTAGGTTTTTTCCCTTATCTCTACCCACATTTAAGAAACTACATGTGAAGTTACACAAAATATTTACGTAAAAGTCAAGTTGTGAGAGAAAATATAGATCTCCCATCCTAATGAAAATAAAAGAAAAATTAAGATGAGAGAGAGAATGAGAGAGAGAGAGACAAAGAGAGAGAGAGACAGAGAGAGAGAGACAGAGAGACAGAGACAGAGAGACAGAGACAGAGAGACAGAGAGAGAGAGAGAGAGAGAGAGAGAGAGAGAGAGAGAGAGAGAGAGAGAGAGAGAGAGAGAGAGAGAGAGAGAATACTTCAATTTGTATTCAGACACAATCAGTTCCTTCTCTGGTTATGGATAGAATTTTTCATCATAAGTCCTTCAGAGTAGTTGTGGATGACTGTGTTAATGAGAATAGTAAAATCATTTACAGCTGGTCATCCCAGAACGTTGCTGTTATTTTAATATATAGTACATTTCACTTTATTTGAGTTCATGAAGGACTTTCCAGGTTTGTTTGTTTGTTTGTTTTTCTGAGAGCATCTTGCTCATCATTTCCCAAAGAACAACAATATTAGATTATAAATAAACAGCATAGTTTATCGAGCCATTACATAATTCATGGGTACTCCCTCATTTTCAATTTTTTTGCCCCTAGAGGAGTTGCTATTAATATTTTTTGTACTTATAGGTCATTTTCCTTTTTAAAAAATCTCTTTTGGTATTCATGCCTAGTGGTGGTGGTGTTTGGGCAAAGGATA
Organism: Sminthopsis crassicaudata; assembly: GCF_048593235.1. Taxonomy (NCBI): domain Eukaryota; kingdom Metazoa; phylum Chordata; class Mammalia; order Dasyuromorphia; family Dasyuridae; genus Sminthopsis; species Sminthopsis crassicaudata. The sequence goes on from NC_133618.1 coordinate 276,170,422, forward strand.
TGCATGAATTTATCACCCTTTGGGTACAGATCATATCTTTTGGTCATTTATCAATTGGGACATGGCTCTTATTTTTTTTTTTCTAAATTTGACTCAGTTCCCTCTGAGAAATGAAGCCTTATCAGAGAAACTTGCTTCAAAATTCTTTTTACAATTACTATTGCTAACTGTATTTCCCCCCACTTATTCTTTCCTTTCACCCCGTCCCTCCTCAAAAGTATTTTGATTCTGACCAGTCCCTCTCCCATATATGCCCTCTCTTTTATCACCCTTTCTCCCTTCTCATATTCCATCCTTCTCCTCTTTTCCTATAGGGTAAGATAGATTTCTTTTTTTTTTTTATTAATCATTTTTATTTACCAGATGTATGCATGGGTAATTTTACAGCACTGACAATTGCCAAGCCTTTTGTTCCAATTTTCCCCCCCTCTTCCTCCCACCCCGCTCCCCCAGATGGCAGGTTGACCAATACATGTTACATATGTTAAAGTATAAATTAAATAAAATATATGTATAATGTCCAAATAGTTATTTTGCTGTACAAAAAGAATTGGACTTTGAAATAGTGTACAATTAGCCTGTGAAGGAAATAAAAAATGCATGTGGAGTAAAAATAAGGGTATTGGGAATTCTTTGTAGTGGTTCATAGTCATCTCCCAGAGTTCTTTTGCTGGGTGTAACTGGTTCAGTGCAAGATAGATTTCTATACCATATTGAGTATGTATGTTATTTCCTCTTTGAGCCAGTTCTGATGAGAGTAAGGTTTACTCATTCACCTTTTCCTCCTTTTCCCCTCCACTGTAAAAGCTTTTTCTTGCCTCTTTTTTTATGGCAAATAATTTGTACCAGTCCACTTCTCCCTTTTCCTTTCTCCCAGTACACCATTCTCTCACCCTTAATTTCATCATTGATGAAATTAATATATCTCTTCATATCATATCTTCATAAAGATATCTCTTCGTATCATATATTCATAAAAAAGATATCTCTTTATATCCAACTCATACCTGTGACTTCTGTCTATATATACTCCTTTTTAACTACTATAATAATGAGAAAGTTCTACTGAATTACAAGTATCCTCCCATGTAGGAACGTGAACGGATAAACCTTATTAAGACCCTTTGATATAATTTTCCTGATTACATCCCTTATGCTTCTCCAGAGTCCTATATTTGAAAATAAAATTTTTCATTCAGCTCTGGTCTTTTCATCACGAATGCTTGAAAATCCTCTATTTTATTGAATGACCATCTTTTTCTCTGAAGGATTATACTCATGTTGGGTAGGTGATTCTTGGTTGTAATCTTAGCTCCACTGCTCTCCAGAATATCATATTCCAACCTTCCCATCTTTTAATGTAGAAGCTGTTAAATCTTGTGTTATCTTGATTGTGTTTCCACTATACTTGAAATTTTTTTTGGATATTTGCAATATTTCCTCTTGACCTAGGAATTCCAGAATTTGGCTATAATATTTGTGGGAGTTTTAATTTTGGGATCTGTTTTAGGAGGTGGATTTTTTCAATTTCTTTTTTACTCTCTGGTTCTAGAATATTAGGACAATTTTTCTTGATAATTTCTTAAAAGATGATGTCCAGGTTATTTTTTGAATCATAACTTTCAGGTAGATGAATAATTTTAAATTTATCTCTCCTAGACCTATTTTCCAAGTCAGTTGTTTTTCCAGTGAAATATTTCACATTTTTTCCTATTTTCTTCATTTTTGGGCTTTTGTTTTATTGTATCTTGATTTCTCATAAAGTCATTAGCTTCCATTTCCTCAATTCTATTTTTTAAAGAAATTATTTTCCTTATTGAGCTTTTGTACCTCCTTTCCCAATTGACCAATTTTGCTTTTTAAGGCATTCTTCTTCTTAGTTTTTTGTATTTCTTTTTGTACCAGTTTCAATCCTTTTCCTAATTTTTCCTCTATCTCTCTTACTTGATTTTCAAAATCTCTTTTTGAGCCCTTCCATGGCTTGAGCCAATTCTTATTTTTCTTGGAGGTTTTGGATGTAGGGATTTTGACTTTATCATCTTCTGAGTGTGTGTTTTGATCTTCCTTGGCACCATAATAACTTTCAAGGGTCAGAAACTTTGTTGTCTGATCATTTTCCTCCCCTATTATTCGGCTTTTAACTCTGTTTCCAGGGTAGAGGATGCTTTGTCCCAAGCTTCCGAGGTTTAGTTTTCAGAGATCCTTCTAGAAATCTTTCCACAAGTACTCTTTTTTTGCCCTGGAGCTATTAGTTGCTGCCCCATTATAACTGTAAGATCTAGTGTGCTAAAGTAACAAAAGTCCTGCTTTGCTGAAGCTAGCATGGCTTGTGCTGGGACTGCTTGTTGGACTCCTACCCTAGTATCACAGACCCTCTCTGCTGACCTTACCTATCCTCCCTGGTATCCCCTTCTTCCCCCATGGAGAGCTCCAGAAGCCTCTAGGTTCAGATGTCTCACCTTGCTGATGCTGGGGCCAGGAGCAGGGCTAGGGTTGCACTGACGCCTGTGCTGGGATTGCATGCTGGGCTCCCATCCTAGTTCCACAGGCTTTTTCTGCTGACCTTCTAGGTACTCTTTGATATCTCTCGGTTGAGAGATCTAGAAGCCATCAGTGCTGCTGCTGATTCAGAGGCTGGACTGGGGTTAGGGGCTGGCCACCTATACTGAGACTGCACACTGGACTTCTACCTATTAAATTTTTGCTACTGACCTTCTAAGTTGCCTTCAGCTGGAAAATGTTCTACTCTGTTTTTCTGGATGTTCTGATGCTCTAAAGTTTGTGTGTCATTATTTAGAGGAATTTGGAGTGGTTTGGGGAAGAGGTTGGACGAGTTCCTGCCTTTATTTGGCCATTTTGACTCTGTCTCTATTTTTCTGTTTCTTACCAAAGTGTTCCATATATTTCTTCCCTTCTCCTTCTCAAAAAGCACCTTATATGACGAATGGTATATTTTTTTAAGAAAGGAAAAATAAAATCAGCACAATTGATTAATACATGCATTAACATGCATTAATACATGTTTAACACTTATAGACCTCCCATCTCCATGAGTAGAGAAGGGATGTCTTCTCATACTTTTTCACATTTTGCCTTTTAATAGGAATCAAAATGTACTGCATGTCAGAGACCAATGATGATTGTGATTTTTGTTTAGTGACTCATATACCCTTGAGTGATAGAAAAGCAGGACTGAGGAACTCAGCTTGAAAATGCCAGGTAAAGTAATGAAAAGAGGTAGTATGATTATTAGATAATAAGTATATCCTTTAGTGCCAGAAACTCTTCTGCGATACAATGTACCAAGATACACTTGGGAGTATTTATCTCACTTTCTTGCCTCATAGGTACCCTTGAAAATGTAAATTTATCTGTGTACCTGTGCATATGCTAGGTGGTTTATTGGTAAGAGAATTGGATCTAGAGTCAAGCAGAGCTGAGTTCAAGTCACTTAATCCTGTTTATCTCAAAATAGTGCAGTTGAAAATGGCAAAGCACTCTAGTATCTTTGCCAAGAAAACCCCATGGACAGCATTGGCATTCCATGGCCTATTGGGTCACAAGAGTCAGACACTCCTGCGTACCTAACTACAACAACAACGCAAATTTGTAAATATGTATGTATGTCCGTCCGGAGATGGACTTTCCACTTATAAGTTCAGTTTACAAATTAGAGAAGATAGAGGAATATATTTAGCTGCCCAATGTGTATTAGTAAAACAAAGGAAATTTGTCATTGACAGATATGTATAATAAAGAAATGTGAGGTAAATGGATAGAAAGAAATGATCCTTCCTCTTTAGTTCATCTTTCATTTGGCCTCGACTCAATTTGCATTCTAAGCCAGAGAGGATCTTGGAATTTTTCCAGCCCTAAGTTTAACATGTCTCCACCAAGATTCTTATGGGTCAAAAACAATGTATCTTAGCCCAAAGGCATTTTGCCTATTTTTTGTTAGCTGGGTGTCTTACTGAGAGGTTCAAGCTGCTACGTTAGAGATTCTAACCTAACACACCAGAGCTGAGACAGCTCAGCCACCATGCCAGCAGCCACTATGAGACAATATATTGTATAGATAATTGTATAGATGAGACAAATGTCAGTGGTCACCACAGTCTTACCCTGAGGGCAGCAGAGAAACTTGAAATCAACCTTGCAAGGTATAGACCTAATGAGAGAAATTTGATGATACTTCTAGAAGGTATTGATGGTTCTACAGAGGTGAAAGTATAAGTCGCCCTTCCATGCATGTTCTCTATGTATATATGTTTCTCTGACATGCTTGTCCATGTGTATAATTCATTCTCTGCAATGATAATTTGTGTATTTATGGAAAAGTATGCCCTAGATTTAAAAGATGGTGGGGGAGAGTTCTCTTGTTTTTTTGTTTTTTTTTTTTGCTTTGTTATTTTATTAGGATTATTGTTATTTTTTTCTTCAAGCTAATTGTATTCTTACAAACTGACTAGGAAAAAAAAAAAACTAAACACACCTGTGGGGCTTGTGAACTATGACCATGAGTGAATATGGATTTAGAGAGAACCTTGATCTAGAGGTAGCTTTTCTAGGGATCCTATATAGGAGAAGGAGGTGTTCCGGAGCTATATAATATTACTAGACTAAGTTTGACCCAAAGGAGGAAAAGAGCACAAATCATTGAATTGTTGGAAACTTTCATGGTGGGGGCCAGAAAATCAAATTCATTGTTCCTTCCCATCTAAGGCAAGGACCCTCTCTGGATTGGAAGCTCCATTTTGATTTCTCTGTCCATCTTTTAGGAGATATGAACAGATAGGTACAAATATAACTATGCAGAATCTTCCATCATTCAAAGCAAATGCTTCTTCTAAGTGGACTGTCTTTTGTTTTTTAAATTAAAGAGTACAGTAGAATAGTTGTTCTCCTCAACTAACAGTCTAAGAGTGTCTTACTTTTCTGATTTTATGTTCTGGCATTTGACTTAAGATTTAAAAACTCGAATGGTAATGGTGACAAACATGCAAAAGCAATCTGATCTCAGGGAGTGGGTGAGTGAGGAAGGTCAGGAGGTGAGGGAATTTGTGGAACATTTCTATGGTCAGAGGAGGAAGCTGAAGGAAAGACAAAAGGGGAGAGGACGTTTCTGAGGAACTGCTGAACTGCACTGGAGTTTCCTCATCTGGAATTCCTTATATCAATAAAATTATAAATTCAATCTTTGTTCCTAAAGACAGAAATAAGTATAATGATAACCCAGGCAGAATTTGGGAGATGTTCAAGTAGGAAGCTAATTTGAACAGATGGATTAGAGGAAGGTCATTCGCTGTCTTTGGCAGCTGGTAGTTTTAACTTGGGAAACAAAATTAGTAAAAAGGAAAGGGGAAAAACCATCTCCAAAATGAACTAGCAATGAACATTTGGATTTATTATGGGCATGAACTTTTTTTCTCCCCATCTTCACTTTATTTCCAAGTTCTCTGCTGAAGTATTTCCTGTAGTCAGAACATTTCCTAAGAGTATCCAGTCTTGATGGGAGTCTTGAAAGAAGATAACTAGATAATGTCTCTGGAGAACCAAAAGAAGATAATAGGGGACTGTTCATTTGGAGAGTTTTTGGAGATAGTGCAGAAATATAGCCAGGATTTTCCAAGACCTAGCAGCTTTTACTTTAAAAAACTACACATCTTGGAACATTATATTTTGAAGAGCAAAATAACTGGGATTTCATCCAACAATAACTTTAACAACAAAGTTGAGTATAATCTGAATGAAAAAAAGGACATTTGATGAACTGAAATTCTTTCTGGTATTTGTAATAAAAAGACCAGAACTCAATGGAAAATTTGATATAAAATATGCAGAAGAAATATAAGGAAAACATTAAAGACTAGTTATAAGCCATTCATTAAATCAAACTATTTACTTATGGTGGATATGAAAAATCTTAGCAATATTCTTAAAACTTCCCTGGTCCATTCTAGAACACTCAAGAGGGTTTCCAGAACACCCCTAGAGGATGCAAAGGAAACATTATCAGGAATATCCTAGACTCTTTTGGTCAAGTTGATCCCAATATTGACTTCATTTTTTCATTTTGGTCTCTATCCAGATTCCTAATTCCTTGCTCATTTCATGACATTTCTGTGAGGCAGCCTTTTCTTCTGTCCCCCATCTATTTATTCATGCATTCATTAATTCATTCAGCAAGAATTGATCAGCTCTCTTCTAAGGCCTGAATTCTGTTCTGAGTCCCCAGAATAATGTTTATTATTCTGCAAAAATACAATCCAGTGGGAGACTCCAAGGCAAGAGGATAATTCAATTCAATAAGCATTTATTAAATGCCTACTGTGTCAAGCTTTGAGGTTTGCAAAGTAAACTTGATCCTCACAAAGATCCTGTGAAATAGGCACTATTTTTATTTCCATTTTATAGATGGAGAAACTGAATCTAAGAGGTTAAGCAACTTGCTCAGATTCATATAGTAACCTATTCTCTGTAATTTCTCATTTCTGAATGGACTGAGATCTGGGCATATCCTGGGGATGAGCCAAAGATATCTGGGATACTTCAAGGTAGGGCCTTGGAGACCATCAAGGAAGGGTTAAGAAAGGAGGCATGAGATGGGTTATGGAAGGATAGTGGTTGTTTTGCTTCAACTCAACTTCTTTGGAGTAAGAAGGATTCAAACTCACCAGCCTCACAGGGAGGGAGAAAAGCAGTCAAGGAGAGGCTGCCCAATATAAGCATTCCTTCTATTCCCAACTTCTCACCTTTGTCTGTTCCAAAAGAGAAAAGAGTAAACTCAATGGTGAAATCTTTAGCCACCTGTGATCATCTTGGGTTTTAATGTGGTTATGAAAGCCACCTAACTGCCAAAATTATAGCAATCAAAGCATTAGGAGCTCTACCACAGCTCCATTAAGTCAATATTTATTTTTATTTACCAAACCAGATGTAGGTGCTCGAGTACCTTAGGGAAAGAGGCAGGACTAAGTGAAAAGCTGAATTTCGTTTATTTTTGTGTTTGGCAGTCCTTAGCATTGTGCCTTATATATGGTAACCAGTCAGTTAATAAGAAATTATTCAGCACTTACTATATCCCAGAGACCATGATAAGTGTTGGAGATGCAAAGAAAGGAAAAAATCCCTGCTCTCAAGGAGAGGGACTTGAAGGAAGTTAGAGGAGATAACAGATGGAGGTAAGGAAGGACATTCTAGGCACAGAGGTTGTTTTTATAATAAAATGGAATGAAATGTTCATTCATTTCAGTCCTGACCCCATTTGAAGTTTTCTTGGCAAGGGTACTGGGCTCATTTATTATTTCCTTCTCATCTTACAGATGAGGAAGCTGAGGCAAACAGGATTAAGTATCTTGCCCAGGATCACCCAGCCAGTAAATGTTTGAAGCTGGATTTGAACTCAGGAAGATGAGTTTTCCTGACTCCAGGCCTGGCACTCTGTGCATTATGGCATCACTTAGCTACCTTTGAGATTTGGGGGACACCAGTGCAAAGCCCAGAATCCAGAAATGGAAGGTTGTCTTTGAGAAGCAGCAAGCACTCCAGTGTAACTGGATCATACAGGGCATCCATCCAAAGTAAATGCTTTTTAAGTGAATATAAATGAATGAGTGAACTTGAGAAGAGTCACCAGCCTCAGCCAATGTACCGTACCTCCTCCTCCCCAAAAGAAACCTCCAACCTAAAAACAAATCAAAATACAGCCTCAGTTACAGAGCCCTCAGTGTTGATTTTGAAGCCTGTCAATCCTCTGTATTATTTTTTGAACAATTCTATGAAGACAAATATTGATGAATAGAACTAACTATATGAGTTTATACCCGTTTAGTCCCATCAGGTTTCAGAAGCCCCTACCTCACCATTATACCCTCAATCTTTTGGGTCAATAAGTAATCAACTAGCATTTGTTAGTTATTAACCACCCTTTTCCTCCATGTGTCAGTCCCTAAGGAAACAGACAAAAATGAGACAATCCCTGCTCTTAGGGAGCTTACATTTTTTGGCATGGTGATGGTGGAGAATATATGTATATATGCCTTTACATATATTCTCCACCCCCAAATTTTTCACATATATACATTTATATAGATATAATATCTACCCTGAAAAATATATAAATATAATATAAACATATATCACTATATTATATGTGCATGTATACACATAAATACAATATAGAGACATATGTTTGTGTTATACACACACACACATACACACACATACACACACACACTTTTCACTGAAGGATAAATATCTGTGGGATGGATTGTTACAAATTAAGTAGAGCTTAGCAACAGATGAATGTCACTGAAAGGGCCATCTAGTTATTGTTTGTCCTTCATTCTAGATCTAATCACTGGACCACTCCCATCTCTTCTTACTTCCTGGAGGCTTGCAAAAAGTGGGAGATAGGGGCAAAACCCTAGATGAGATTATCTTTCTAGGAGATTATAGATTCTACTCTTTCAACTGTTGGCCTTCTTTCTTATAAATTAATGTTTCATCTGAGGGGAATCTTGCTTTCTTTCTGTCATCTCTTTGAATCTCCTCATGAGTCTGGATTTATTCAGTAAAGGGATAGGCAGAGCAAATCCTAAGAGCTTTTTACAAGAAATGGCCCTGTAACACACACACACACACACACACACACACACACACACACACACACACACACTACCCACACAGTAATTCATGTAGATAGAAAATAGAAAATTAACTGGACCCAAATTGAATAGGAAGAAGAGAGTGGACTGGATTGCCTATGGGAAATTATTGAGTGACACAAAAGTGGTCTTTTTAACAGCAAGATTCTTCTAGTGGTATTGAATGACTGCAAATGATAGAACAAAACTAGCTCCAAAGAAGTAAAATGGCAGCTGCTCCAAAGGACAATCAAAATATGCATGATGGACTTCTGTAGGCCATATAATATCATAAATTGTGATTTGTATGCAAGGTATGTCATAAAGGATACATAAAAATGTAAGCTTGGAAAAGGACATCCATTTATTATATAGTGATAATAAAGGATAATTGTGTGAATTGTATGAATGTGTTGTTGGGAACAGAGAGAAAGAGAGAAAGAGACAGAGATAGAGATAGATAGAGATAATCAATGTAGTTAATGGTGCCAGCAGACAGAACTTAGAGCCATAAGAGGATAAAAGAAATCAGATAAATTAGGAAAAAGGCATTGGGTGCCTTTGGAACACATCTATGAAAATCAATGAATGACCTTTGGCTTTTAAAATGTGAAAATTCAGTTGGAAAAATGTATAAAAATCAGAGAGAAGAATCCCTTGAATCAGAGACATAGAATGAAACACAACATTTTCAGACATGGGAGATGCTCTGATGTGTTCTATTTCACTATATTCATTTGTTACAAAGAAAGTCTTCTCTGGGGGAGCAGAGAAATGAATTAGTAGAAAGTGGCAGAGATTCAGAAAGAAAAAAATTAATAAAACATTTTTGAAAAGCAAAGAGCAAATGAAAAATATTTCTGAAGGAGATAAAACCAAACCAATGAATTTTGCTATTCCTTTGTTATATTTAATAGATTAGCATTGGACCTGTTATTTCAGTGGTGTTGGGAATTATTGATGAGGAACGTCTCTCCCAGTGTAGCTCAGCACCTTCTCTGTAACTTAAAAAGAAAAGCCCAAGGTCACATAACCAGCATGTGGGAGGGTGAGACTTGAACTCATGTTTTCCTTCATCTCAGATCAATGCTCTATCCACTGTATCTCTTTGCTTTCTGTTAAATATAACACATTTTAAAACAACAAACTACATAACAGAAATTCAGTTTCACACAGAATCTACTTTTAAACTTTTTCTAAATTGGGATGTTTTTATTAGTTGATTGTTAAACTCAAATAGAATTTTTTTTAAAGGAAAGCAATCCCTCCCATAGTCACAACTCATATTACAAATATTTATTTTTGAGGCAATTGGAGTTAAGTGACTTGGCAAGGGTCACACAGCTGATACGTGTAAAGTGTGAGGCCAGATTTTAATTCTGGTCCTCCTGATTCCAGGTCTGTGCTTTATCCACTGCACCATCTAACTACCCCAATATATAATTTTTTATTCACACTCTACTAGATCACAAACTCCTTAAAAACAGAGCCATGCTGTTCTCTTTTTCTCTACTTTTACAGTATTTTGCACATGTTAGGTTCTTATGAATATTTAATTAAATTTGATTGATTACTTAGATTAACTAATTGATTATAAGGTAGGGAGTTTAAGATATTGGTCCTAAGATCTTCCCCCTTATTGAAATGTTTCCCATCTTTTAAGTCTCTGTTCAAATGCCACCTCTTCTATAAAGCCTCTCCTGAGTCTTCCCAGTCAATCATCTTCCCTTCCTACTTACCACCATCCACACTGGGTCAAGATCCCTTAAATATTTCTCATATACATTCCTATGTATTGTGTCAAGTTCTGTTCCTCTATTAATTCATAAAGGTTCATACAATTAAGGATGGAAATGAATCTTGGGGATGCTTTAGCCCAACTTCCTCTTTTAATAGATGAGGATTGTGAGATGAAATAATTTACCCAAGATCCTATAGGTAATAAATAGCAGACCTACCTGACATTTGAACTCAAGTCTTTTGACTTCAATTTTCATGAATTTTCTACTGCATCATTCTGCCCCAATAACATATATATATATATATATATATATATATATATATATATATATATATATATATATATACATATATATATATATATATATATATATATATATATACATATATATATATATATATATATATATATATATATATATATATATAATTTTTTTTTTCCTCTCCTCATAGCAGGAGCTTAGGTGGACTCCCAAGTCTATTGCAGTTGTTATGGTGCCAATTGGACCTCCCACCCAACCCTAGGCTCAGGCCATATGGCAACTTCAACTATAAAAGAATTACCACAAATAAGAAAGATTGTCAGAAATCTTTTTCTGAGTTTCTGTTATGCTTGAAATTCACTTTCTTCAGTTCCTCACTCAATGACTATGCGTAAACATGGACAGTGTTATCTTTTCTGGTCAGAAACCATCCCTTCCCAGATTGATTCTTTTATGAAGGCAAACTAGATTATTTTTCATCTCAATTCTTACCCAGCCTTTAATTACTGAGTGAGTATTGCCTCAGACAACCTGAGACCTGGGAAAGATCTTAGCTTAAAAAGACCAAAGTCTCCTAAAGCAACCTGATATCTAGTTATCTTGATTTTTGTCTTGCCATTGAATTCTGTTGATTTTGAAAGAGAGAATAAGGCTGATGGCATCGGGACTCTGCCTCATTTAATTCCAGTTCATTTGCAAGTCAAGATATCACTCTCCTGATGTCACTGGTTCTCTCCAACACAAAGGATGGACAATAACAACCATAGATGGTGATAATATTTACCTTATCTATCCTAGGGGTTTGTTATGAGAATTAAATGAGATTATGTGAGTGTTTTCTATACTATAAAGTACTCCACACATATAAGATATTATCACTTTAAAAGTAAGGCTAGGCCACATTGAACTCTCAGGAGGGACTCTAGGTGTGTCAAAAGCCACAGATGCTATTCTTCTGATGTCAGGTATTGTCTTGTGTGTGTGTGTGTGTGTGTGTGTGTGTGTGTGTGTGTTTGTGTGTGTATCCCAAATATCTGGCAATGTAGGTGTTCAATGCCTATTGCTTGATTTTCAGCCATTGTTATAAAGAGCAAAAACTCTTCCAAATGAAAATCATATTAAAAATCAAGAGCTAGCAAGGATGGAAGGGAAGAATGCCTTAGCAAGAAGGTAAGACATACAGCTCAGCCTTTGTAGAGGACAGGCCTTGAAGAAATAGAGTAACCAAATGTGACGTTGATTTCAGAGGTCACTAAGAACCTGAAATGCATGTCTTCAATAGGCGCCAAAATATTAAGGTCTTGTCATCTCTAGAAATTGTGGATCATTCTCTGGGAGGAGGTTTCTTTTCTGTATAATCTTTTCCTCTGTGAGCAGGTTTCTTTGGAGGCTTCTGGAGCCTTCCCCTCCAAAAGTGTGGGATTGCTGGACTTGCAAATCCACAGGACGTCTTCTCTTTGACTCAATCCAGACTGCTGTCCAAACTCAATCTCCCTGGAGGCAGCCTTGGTAGCTCCTTATATCCTCCCAGAGAATGGGCTTGTGGGTACTCCAAAGGTGTAAACTCCTTTTAAAGGTGTAAACTCCTTTTAAAGATGTGAACTAAAGGTGTGAATTCTGAGCTAAATAATTGCCAAATACCAACTTACCACCTAGTAAGAACCTAACAGGTAGACAAAGAACAAGATAGACTGGGTACCTCTGTTGTGTTGACTGAAAGAAGCATCATGGATTCAGCGAATGGATTCCCATATCACAGATAAGTGATTGTTGAGCAGGAGTAGACTTACAGTTTTGTAACTGTGAACCCGCAGAACCTTTCAGGTGGTTAAGAAAGGCTAGGCAGTTCTCTACAGGAGTTCAACCCAGGGGTAAGTCTCTATTTGTGTTGCCCAGATCCAAACCAGGATCTATGGCCTGCAAAGCTCAGACAGAGAAGGCAGAAATGAGATTGTACCCTAAATCACTTATAGTACTTGGGACAGTTTTTTGCTCTTTGTCTTGAGTTATCCTGAGATCCTTGAAGGATATAATGCTGAATACTAAGGGAATGGATTGTCAGGTCTTCTATAATACAAACTAGAACTATATAAGGCCTTCAGGGGAGATGTCACAACCGTGTTCCAATATTAGAAGGACTGTGGAAGAGAGATTAGACTTGTTTTGTTTGACTGTAGAGGTCACAAGTAGGAATAATGGAATTTAGGCTCAATCTCAGGAAAAACTTCCTTAAAATTAGCAGCTGTCTAAAAGTAGAATGGCTTGCCTTGATAGATGATGGATTCAGAAGCTGGATGTCCACTTATCAAGTATATTTTGTGAGAATTCCTTCACCTATGAGTTGGAGTAGATGTCATCTGGAGTCTCTTCCAACAGGCAGAATTCTATGATTCAGAATTCAGATATGAACCTATCTGTGCCCCAAGGCAAAGTAAAGAATATAAATTGTAGATTAAGTGCTCATGACCCTTGCAAAAGGGACTGTGCTCACTGAGAGTTCTTTATTCCAATAAAAAAACAGGTTTAGTAAAAAATTTTGACTTGGCAACTTCCTTGTGTTAGAAATGGGGTGAGGCAGGCAAGCTAATAATAAATGCATGTTGGTTGATTGGTTTAGCCATTATTACATAGAACAAAAATCCCTCCAACTTTCTATTTGATGTTGGAGAAATCACTTGCCTCCCTGTGTGTACACAGGGGATGATTTCTAAGGTCCATCCCAAACTCTAGTACTACCATGTGATGCCCCCAAATTTGGAAATGCATAAAATGGCTCTTGGAACCTCAAAAATCAGGCCAATTTCTTCTTAAAAATGATTATAGAATTTGTCAAAGTGCTTTAAAGGAATAGGGAGCAGATACCTCCAAGAGTAAGTCTAGCCTCTGGCATAGATTGACTCTGGATATTCTGGATAATGGTATTGCCATTTCTTCTCAGGACAACTATTCCCATTTTCTAGTTTGCAATTACTGTTACTTTTTCTGGCACTAGATGGCGGTGTAATACTAAGGTTTACAGAGAAATGTTCCCAATTGTTGGAGACTTCAGTTTCTTTACATTATCAAATATCACCAAAAAAGGCAACATTTTGATCCTGAGCATTAGCATCATTACTAGCTCAGGCATATGGGAAAAACACTCTATAACTTTGCCTTGATTTTCCAAAGAGATTGACCAGGTGATTTAACTTTAAATAAAGTTCCTTCTGATTCTAAATTCTAAAATTCTGTCATCATGTTCTCTCTAATTCTGGACTCCACATCTAGGGAGGGCCAAGAAGGACCTCATCTAAGTTTGGGAGAAAGTCACAGAAATGACAAAAGTATTAGAAAATAGAAACTAGAAGGAAAGGCTAAATCAATCCACAATTACCATTTATTAAGCACCATGTGTAAGACACATGGGATACAAAAACAAATATATTATTTTTACCCTCAGGGAGCTTACATTCGAATGTAGGAGACAGTATGAATATATGTGTGTATAATACCCTTTCTGGTATGTGTTATGGAACTACTCTTTCCTACTTCAGGGTAAGTGCAGTTATTCTTTGACTACTTCCTATTGTCTACTTTGACATTTTTAATGGATTGTTAAGCTAGAATTCCATGGATATACTCAAGGAACATTCTTTGGCTCTCAGGCCTTCTCCTTTTTGCTGGCCTTGATGTGTGAGGATGGTTCTTAGTTCCAGACTATTGGTATGGGAATAGCCTTCTCTCTCACTGGTTCAAGCCCCATGAGCACATGATCTCTTAGAAAAGCCTATGTTTGGGACAGGGCCAACTCTTGTTTGTGTCTTTTTTCCTTTTCTTTGGAGTATTGTGTGATCTAAAAGGGCAGTTGGTATCTTTCAAGTTGTCAGGCATCTGAGCAGTGAGGTAGTCATTACAAAGCAAGTGTGGTAAAGACAGATTGAAAGAGAGACAGACAGACGTAGGGAGACACACAGAGAGAGACAGAGACAGAGACAGAGAGAGAGAAAAGGAGGGAGAGGAAGCAGACTCTCACTTGCCTTTGACTGGGCTGTTTTCAAGAAAGCTCAAAATAGCTAATGTTGTGAGGAATCTGATTCCCCCTTTCTTAGGCAGTCTAGGGGGCATATCATCCAGCATCTGTATCATACAGTATCATACAGATGCTGGATGTGGATACTGTTTCAGATTTATCCCTACTGCAGCTCAGATCTCCTAAGATCAAGCAGTCTGCCAGTCTCAAAATTCCCTGGTAGCAGCGGTTACATTGTGTACCACAATGTCTAGCTACCGTTTGTAATTATTTATTGGCCAGGTCTGTTCATACCAGAGTCACAGTTTCTGCCTTCTAGTTGATGCTCACAGCTTCCCTAGGGAATTCATGATTTATTCTGCTGTAAACCAGACATGAGTACTCTTCTTACTCAGTCCAGAGAAGGTAGGCCACCATAGAGACTATAGAGTTTTATGCCACAAATATCTTTGGTAAAATGACTGGGATACATTTCCATTTAAGACATGGATAGAGTACCGGACCTAGGGTCAGGAATACCTCAGACCTCAATCCTCAGACATTTGCTAACTGTGTATCTTTGGGCAAGTCACTCAACATGGTTCTTCAACTGTAAAATGGAGATAATAATAGCATCCACCTTATAGTTTTGTTGTAAGAATCCAGAGATATTTGTAAAGTGCTTAGCACAGTGCCTGCTGAATAGTAGGTGCTTTATATTAGTTATTACGATGAATTATTAAATCTTCAGTCTTTGCTCTATGGAGTCTTAAGAATCTAGAGGGGATAGCCCCAGACAAGATTGCTGGAATAGATATTAAATCATTAAAGGTCCAGGGAATTCCACGTATCCAGCCCCATCTCTTATTTCTTGACCCTGATTTTTTGGAATTTGACTTTTGACACACCAGCTCCAGATTTCTCCCAATGCTTTCTTCATGCATGTGACATACATGTGAAATGTCCAAGCATTTACTAAGTCACTCTGTTAGTACTGGGAATACAAATCTGAGCAAAAAAAATTATCTCTGCTTTCAAGAAGCTTATATTCGAATAGGGAAATACAATACGCAAAAGGAACTGGGAAAGAGACTGGGGAAATATATGGCAATGATAAAGTCTGGAGAGTAAAATGGGAGTTTGGGAAAGGAAGGTACTTCTAAAGCAGTTGCAGCATAATACAAGTTGTCCTTTTTTACTTATAATATTATGCCACAGTTCTCTTTTATTGTTCTGACTCGTTTCCCTAATTATCTTGACTCAGTTTCCCTAAATTGTCTTGCCTCATTCTCTCCGGCATTACAATCAAGCTCTGTTGTTGATTTTCTGAAGGACCCCAGCCTTATGCCTGAGTTCAAGTCTCTTCGTGGTTTGGTGATCACCAGAGCTTGGGTCTTGATAACTCATTCCTGAAGAGCCATATTGAACAGGAGCAAAGTACAAGTGAAGGACCTGAGCCAGTGTAAATGGTGGTGTGTAAGCAGGGAAGGTGATTGACTGGGAGGGCTCACAGAAGAATTTTTTTTAAAAGTGGCATTTGAACAGAAACTTGAAAGATAGGAAGCATTTCAACAAGTGGGAAGGCATTTGTTAAAGAATAGCCTAGCCCTTTCTTCCAACAGATACTTAAGTTTATTTTAAATTAAAAACATGTGCATATATGTGTTTTACCTACAAATATAAATATACATAAAGTGTATACATGCACACATATAGATTACCTATATATTTATTTATTAAATTGTGGGTTACAGATAGGAGACCCAGTTGAATAATAACTAATAGCCGATTATATATAGATTTTAAGCTTTGCAAAACACTTTACAAATTAATTTCAATCTCATGATGGCACCATGAAGATGTGCTAATAATATCTCCACTTTATAGTTGAGGAAACTAAGGCTAAGAAGGTTAAGTGAATTGCCCAGGCTTATATAGTCAGGCAGCAAGCATTTATTAAGCACATGTTATGTGCAAGGTTCTGTGTTGTATTGGGAAGACAAATTCAAGCAAAAAAACTTATATTCTAATGCTGGAGTACAACATGATGGAGAAACCTGAAGCAAAGCATGGTGAGAAATAAATAGATGGCTTGCATGACCTCCTTAAATGGAAGCTTTGGGAGGAGGTATCCAATCAGAGAGAAGGGTTTCCAGAGGACAGAACTTCCAAGGTACAAATACCAGAGTTGAAGTGATCTTACAAGAGAAAGAGGTTTCTGGGCAATATTGGAAAGATCTGTGAGAAATGAAGGGAGCTAGTAAATTTTTGAAGTATGATTTGAACTCACATTCTCCTTGGCTATAAGTTCAGCCTTCTGCCTATTAAACTGAAAGTTTTACCTTAGAACATCTAGCCTTAACTCTTTTCCTTCAGATGCACCTCTATACTTTTCTTCTTCCAAGTTTATTTTTCTACCCTTTTTCTTCCTTTCTTTCCTTGAATACCGAATGAACAAATTAATCATGATCTCTCACTTCCTCTTTCCTGAATGGCCTGCGGTTGTCCAACTAGTTTTTTTTAGATTTCTAGGTTCTAACTTTATTTCTATAGATTTTTCAGTTTCTTAGACCTTTTTTGAACGCCATTAGCTACAGTCTTCTTTTTTAAGGAAAAGCTTCTTTCTTTTGGTTGTTAGTTCCCTTTTTCTCTGTCTTTTAGTCATTTGTTACAGAGCCTTTGAGGATTTCTAATCCAAAGTGAGAGATGTGATTTGTCAATTAGTTCCTATTGTTGAGATTGGGAAGGGACCCCAAAAGGTTGGGATCTCAGATCGGTGTCCTGAGATATCTCAAAAGAATTTGCAGTCTTGTATCCATTTCCAAGTCAAGTTGGCAAAGTTTTTTTTTGCCTGTTGTAATACCTATTGAAGTGGTCTAAATTCCAAGAGAATTTAGCAAAGAAACAGAAGCAAGGAGACTCATTTATTCAGTTGTTTATGTCATTGATATGCTAATTCTAGAGGTAGAACCAAGGAGTGATCTCAAGAAATTTGGTCATTACTGACCGACAGTAATGTTTGTAGGACTATTCTAAGGCCAAGAGATTTGAAATCATCGACAGGACAATAGCATTCTTAGATCAGAGGGCCTCAGGATCATAGATTCTAAAGCCAGAAGATTTAGCACTGACTTATTGTTAGAATAGAAGCCCTCTAAGATCAAGGGTCCTTAAAATTATTGCTGTCCCCCCTAGAAGCTTTAATACTTCACTATGTTGATGGAACTATGTTGAGTCAAGTCTTGAAAGGTCCTCTTTCTCCTTAGTATTATGGGCAGCTAGGTAACAGTGTATAAAGTGCTGGACCTGAAGTCAGGAAGACATTTTTATGAGTTCAAATGTGGCTTCAGATAGTTTCTAGCTGTGTGATCCTGGGCAAGTCACTTAACCCTGTTTCCTCAGTTTTCTTAGCTATAACATGGAGAAGGAAATGGCAAACTATTCCACTATCTTTGCCAACAAAACCCCAAATGGGGTCATGAATAGTTGGACACAATTGAATAACAATTTTGGAACTGAGGTCTAAATACCAACTGAGAGATAAAAGAGGGTTCTAAGATATTTGAGTAGCATACCCCAGTTGGAATCCTAAGCTTCTGGTTGGTTAGTTGGGAACTCAACACCACATGTGGAAAAGTACTTTCGTTGGGGGCTTCTGCCAAAAGATAGTAGAGAATAGTGGGTAGAATGCTTGTATTTAGGATCAGGAAAACTTGGATTCAAATCCTATCTCTCCTATTTAACATTGGATCAGGAACAGGTCATTTGAACTTTTGTTTCTTCATTTGTGAAATGGGAATAAAAATACCTACAGCAACTAGTTCTCTGGGTTGTGAAACTCAAATGAGATTATGCATTTAAAATGCCTTTTCAACTTCATTTGAAAAGGTTTTTTTTTTTTTTTTTTTGAGTAACAAGTGTTTTTTTTTTTTTTAATTAATTTGGGCTACCTTTCCACTGCTCCCTTCATCACTTTGAGCAAATTAAAAGGAAAAAAAAGCCTAAAAAGTAAATACTTTGATATATAGCTAGTCTGGCAAAACAAATTCCAACATTAGTCATGTCTGAAAGTGTGTGTTTCTTTCTGCATTTTAAGGCTATCACCTCTCTGTCAGGAGGTAAGTAGCAAGTTTTATCTTTAATCTCTTAGACTTGTGGTTTATCATTACTTTGATCAGTTACAAAGTCTTTCCAAGTTATTTTTCTCTGTAATATTGCTATCATTGTATAATTTGTTCTTAGTTCTGCTGACTTCTCTATGCATAAATTTATACTTTATCCTAGTTTTCTCACAAACTGTCCATTCCATCATTTCTTATGGTACAATAATCCTTTACCACACTTTAGCCTTTCCCCAGTAAAAAGATGCTACCTTAGCTTTAAATTTGGGCCTATTATATTCTTTGCCAAGAAAATCCCAAATGGGAGGTTACACCTCTACCAAAAATAAGGCAAATGGAGTTTGACATTTCAATACATAGTGAAATTGGAGTGGTGCTAGTTACCCAAACTATAAATGCTAGCTGTTTTATAGCTAGGACTAAAGCAATTTACATAAAGGAGTAAGTCAAGTTCTAATTGATAGATCTCTCAATGAGAAACTCAATAAGATAAAATTGCACTAAGGACATAGAGTTAGTCTATGATTTAAGCAGACTGCCAGAGATGGGAGTTGTCTTGGGGGTTGCTGGGAATGAATGGGACTAGTCCCAATGGGACTTTACCCTTTCTTGCAGGCAGGCAGAACACAATAATCAAAAGTTGAGCAAGGTTAAAACAGTGGGGTCATAGACTGACTCTGCTCCAATGACTGACTTTGCACACATGAAAGGAATTTACACAAATATTTTTGTACAAAGAGATTTTTTTTACTCTGATTTTTTTCAGAGATTTACCTTTTGGCTATGCATGTTTAGGCAACTCTTTGGACATAGTTCCAAGTTGCTTTTCAGAATGGAACCTTATTTGTGACCTTATTTGGCGTTTTCTTGGCAAAAATAATGGAGTGGTTTGCCAGTTCCTTTTCTGGTTTATTTTACAGATGAGGAAACTAAGGCAAACAGGGTTAAATGACTTGCCCAGGATCACACAGAGAGGAAGCGTCCGAGGCCAGATTTGAAGTTAGGTCTTCTTGATCCCAGGCCTGGTAACATTCACTGCATTACCCATCTGACCCTACCAGTGCACTAGTATATCTGTTTTCCCACATTTGTCATTTTATTCTTTTGTCTTCTTTGCTAATTTGATACGAAGTTTGGAATCTCAAAGTTGCTTTAGCTTGCATTTCTCTAATTGTTTATAATAATAATTATGAATATTTATGTAATACTATGTGCTAAGAAAAGTGCTAAATATTTTAGAAATATCTCACTTGATTATTAATGATTTAGAACATTTTTATTTTCATAAGATTATTGATTGCTTGGATTTCTTCCAGGAAAAACTGCCTATTCATATCCTTTGACCATTTATCTATTGGAAAGGACTTTTGAAAATTGAAAGTGCTATCTTAATGTCATTTATTATTTTTATTATTACTCTCCTAACTACTCCTAAATTATAACTGCTTAGTGTATTCACTACATGAAGATATCAAGGTTGGGGTAAAGAAGGAAGTTGAAATAGCATAAATTTTATCCTGAAAGCTATGAAAGTCAATAAAAGTCAAAGCTTAGAAGATTTTTTTTTAAAATTATGGTTCAAATTCAGCCAGATGGGTACATGTTTTAATACTTAACTGTTTGGGATTTATAAGGGTACTGCCTCTAAGAGAATGGACTATACTTTAACCATATCCTTCTTTTGCTTGTAGACTTTTCTATTCCAGGCTGTTATTTTCTTTCATCCTTATCAGAGAGATATTAAGGAAATACAAGATTCTTTGAAAGACACAATGAGAGAGATCTTTATTTGAAGACCCTCATTAAACAACACATAAAATATTCTTTATTTTCCATCATCATCTCTGCTTGGTTTGGTTGCCAGGAATATTATGCCTCCACCAGGATAAACTTATCACCTGAAATCCCATCTTTATTTTGATTCAATTCAGTTTGGATACTGAACACCTCCTCAAGCATCCATAGTTACCTCCATGCCTTTGATTGAAGAACTAGAGAGCAGAAAAATAAACTCCCTCCAAAACCTTCCTTAGAAGATTCAGAATTTTCTGGGTAATACTTCATTTAAAAATTACTTTTAATTTATGGAACAAAATGAGCATTTTTATAATACAGTACAATAAAAAAGTAATTATACAATGAATCTACTATGCACAACTTGGTATTCCTTTCAAATATGTCAAAATTATCATGTATATTTTTCCTCCTCTTTTCTTTCCTCTTCCTCCATGGCTCCATGCCCAGAGATAGCTACCATTAGACAAAAATATATACATATATATATATATATATATATATACCCACACATATATGTAAAATTATTCTTCACATACTTCCATTTATCAGTTTTTCCTCTAGATGCAGATAGCATTTTTCTTTATATGTCTTTTATAATTTATTTGGCTATTTATAGTAGACAAAATAACTTACTCACTTAAAGTCATTTTAAAAACAATATTGCTATTACTGTATACAATGTCCAAAGGGCATAGGTATTTTAATAAGCCTTTGAGCATAATTTTAGGGGGTGTAGATATTTTTAAAATTTGGGGCATAATTTTAAATTGTTCCCCACAATGGTGGTCTCATTTTACAATTTCATAAACAATGAATTGGTGTGCCATTTTTCTACAACCTCTTCAACATTTGTCACTTTTCCCTTCTATCATTTTAGTCAATCTTGTAGGTGTAAAATGATATCTCATTGTTTGAATCTTCATTTCTCTAATAAACAATTATTTAAAGGATTTTTAAAAAATATGAATATAAAGTATTTTGATTTCTTTACTGGAAAATTGACTGCTCATATCCTTTGACCATTTATTAATTAGAGAATGACTCATATTTTTTATAGATTTGACAAAGTTCTAATTAGTTTTTGTGAATTTCCCTTTGCTCTATTTACTTAATAATTATCTTTTTGCTTTATCATCTTATACTTTATTTTACCCACCCCTCTAAAATTCCTTCCTTATCTTTGCCACCTTAAAATTCCTTCCC
This sequence comes from Sminthopsis crassicaudata, assembly GCF_048593235.1. Taxonomy (NCBI): domain Eukaryota; kingdom Metazoa; phylum Chordata; class Mammalia; order Dasyuromorphia; family Dasyuridae; genus Sminthopsis; species Sminthopsis crassicaudata. The sequence continues at coordinate 276,192,179 of NC_133618.1, forward strand.
ACACCCTTATCCCATTCAATTTTCTCACTTCTCTAGAAATTCAGAAGATTTTTACATTTTTTCAGTTGTACACTTTGTTTTCTCTTCAACTCAGGGAGATTAAGAATATTACTGCCCTCCATTCACCTGTTTCCTCTGTACTAGTTCTTCCTTTCACAAACCTTTTTTACCTTTTCTTTCCTAATTTTATTTTTTAGAATAACCCTATCACATATAACTCAGCAACAATCTTTCTTTCAAGCTACTCTACCAATGATAATTTTGAGTACTGATAAAATTTTCATATATCATACCTTAATCTTTTTCATGCCTCATAATTAGTCTCCCCCCAATAATATTTTATTCTTACAAATATTTATAAAGATAGTTTTCAACATACATTTGGTAAGATTTTCTTCTGAATTGTTTTGTCTTCTTGCACTTAGCTTCCCCATCCCCAAGACAGCGAGTAATTTGATATAGGTTATTCACATACAAAACTTTAAAACATATTTTTATATTTGTCATGTTGTGCAAGAAAAATCAGAACAAAAGGGGGAAAACCATTAGAAAGAAAATCAATCAAACAAAAAAGGTAAAAAACTATGCTTCAATCTACATTCAGTCTCTATAGTTCTCTTTCTAGAGCTGATGGCATTTTTCATCTCAAGTTTATTGGAATTGACTTAGATCACTGCATTGCTGAGATCTAAGTCTATCATAGTTGATCATCACATAATCATAAAAGATATTCAGTATCACTACATGTAAGTCTTTCTAGGTTTTTCCAAAATCAGCCTGCTCATCATTTTTTATGTAACAATAATATTCCATTACATTTATATATCATAGCATAATCAGCCATTTCCCAATTGATGAGCATCTATTCAATTTCCAATTCCTTGTCACTACAAAAAGAGCTGCTACAAACTTTTTTTTTTTCTTCACAAATAGATCCTATTTTTTTTTTTACCTTTTATGATCTCTTTGGGGTTCAAACCCAGTGGTGACATTGCTAGATCAAAGAGTGTGCACAGTTTGATAGCCCTTTGGACATTACTCCAAATTGTTCTCCAGAATGATTGGATCATTTCCCAACTTCATCCACATCCTCTCCAACATTCATCATTATTTTTTCCTGCCATCTTAGCTTATCTGACAGGTGTGAGGTGGTGTCTCAGAATTTTCTTAATTTGCATTTCTCTATTCAATGGTGATTTAGAGCATTTTTTTTCATGTGATTATAAATGGCTTTACTTTCTTCTTCTGAAGGTTGTTGGTTCATAGCCTTTGACCATTTATCAGTTAGGGAATGACATATTCTTTTTATAATTAGTCTTTAATTATTTCTTTATATTCTTTTGGATTTTTGTATCAAAATTTCCATTGAGTTCTGTTCTTTTTGTTAAAAATATCTGAGTCTTTTGATTCATCATATATACATTTTTTTCTCATTCAGGATTATACTCAACTTTTCTGGATATGTTATTCTTGTATGTAACCCCAGGTCCTTTGCTCTTCAAAATATGTTCTAACATCTATAATTTTTTAATGTAGAAGTTGGTTTTGTAGATTTTGTAAAATCCTGATTGTTTCCCCATAGTATTTAACTAATTTTTTTACTTGTTATTTACAATAGTTTCTCTTTAATTTATGACTTTTTTTGTTGTTGTTGAGGCAATTGGGGTTAAGTGATTTGCCCAGGGTCACACAGCCAGGAAGTGTTAAGTGTCAGAGACCAGATTTGAACTCCGGTCCTCCTGACTTCAGGGCTGGTATTCTATCCAATCTAGCTGCCCCCTGATTCTTTTTTTTTTTTTTTTTTCTGTAACTTTCAGGTAGTGCAACAATTCTTATATTGTTTCTCCTAGATTCTTTTGTTCTCTAGGGCAATTGTTTTTCTAAGGAGATATTTCAGACACTCTTCCATTGTTTTTAGTTTTATTATATCTTAGTATCTGATGCAGAATTTTAAAAGGACAAGAATGAAATCTTTAAATTGAAATATAATTTTATAATTGGATTTTCCTATTTTCCAAATCATTTTGTGTTTAGTACCATCTTAACACACTTGCATTGGATGTAACTGTTACTTTATAAACATCCATAGAGTACAAATGTACACAAGGCATCACAGTGTACAGAAAACAAAACAAAACATTATTGTTGGGAGCAATCCTCATTCTCCTCTACCTCCCCAGCTAGCTGGGAGGAAATTCTCTTAGGGTTCAAAGCTACAGAGCTTTAGGCTTCCCCTTGATGAGAGCCCCCTGATATCATTATTCAGGGAGGGACCCAGAGCAGACTGGTGACTGAATTTGAGATACTATTCCAAGATTAGAGCCACATAACCACTGCATGCTTCACTTCTTGTTCTTTGCCCAATACATACCCTCAGGTTTTGTCTGTTCCTTCTCAAACCAAAAGTCTTATATTCAGATCTCCTCCTCTATACATACTGGATCTGAGATCCAGCTATAGTATGAGTGGCAAAACTGCCAAATGACTCCTTTTCCTGCTCTACACATAGCCTTAGGCTCATCTTTTCTGGATCTGGTATCACTTCTTGCCTTGGTACTTAGCCTTAGTCCAAGTTTAGGTTTAGTGCCCTTCTAATTGGAGGTTCTGAGCTGAGGTGCCTTCCTGGCTAGACCCTATTCTTGCCATCTTTTATCTCCTGATACTAAATTGGGATGGAAAAATGGCTAATTATGATTTTTTTCCTTGTATTTCCCAATCTGGGGATCTTTTTAGGTTGTTGTTATAGTAAATACTGGGAAGAGCTGGACTGTCCTGACTTCTATTCCTCCCTCTTTGCTGGTCTAACTCAAAACTGTTGATTTTCTTTATAATGCTATTTTGTAAATTTTCCCTAGAAAATTACTGTGCATCAAGTCTGTACTATGTCTAAAACTGTCTCTTTTATAATTTCTGCTTTTAAAATTTCTGCTGTTTTTATTGATGTTTTCTGTTTCTTACATAGTTGTATAACTATGGAATATACCAGGAATTATACCAGGAATCTTTTCTTCTATTTTCCTAAAGAACCATCCCATGAAACAAATAATTTTTTTTAAAAAGAGCCCTACACAAGAAATTGATACATAGGAAAAAGTCCAAAAATGTATGATATGTAATATCTATTGATCTCTCACCTCCATGAAGGAATGGTCTTTTATCATTTCTAAAGGTAAAATAATATTCCATATAATTTATCTTAGTTTATCCATTCCCTGGTTAAATATGTCCTTAGTTTCCAGTTTTTATGATACAAAACTGTCACCATAAATATTTTTGTATATTTTGTATAAAAATGTTTTTGAGTCCTTTTCCTTTTTTTTTTTAATCTCTTTATAGCATAAGCTTAGAAATTGTATCATTGTATCAAAGAATTGTATGGTTCAATGACTTTTTGGGTATAGTTTCTGATTGCTTTCTTAAATATTTGGACCAATTCATAGATCCACCAACAGTATATTAATGTATCTATTTATGGAGTTGTGGTCATATCTTTTTAGGGGCTCAAGCTTGGTCATTAAATTATACATTGTTCAATATAAATTCATACTTTATTTGTTCCTTTTATTTGTTGTTGTCATTGCAAGTATTATTTTCCTAGTTCTATTTTCAACCAGTTCATATTTTCAGTTCATATTTTCCTATACTTCTTCAGTTTCTTCAGATTCATTGTTTCTTATGGTACAGTAATTTTCAATTATATGTCATTCTCTAGTTGACAAGAATTTGAGTTTGTGTCTAGTTTTTTACTATCGCAAAAAGTAATATGATAAATATTTTGGTGTATATGAGACCTTCCTTTTTATCATTAATCTTTTTGGAGTATATATTTAACAATGAGAATTTTGGGATAAAAGGGCATTAACAGTTTAATCTATATGTTATATACTTTTTAGGCAGCTTAGGCAATCAATGGAAAGATTATTGAACTTGGAATCAGGAAGATCTGAGTTGAAATCTTGCCTCAAATAATTTATTACCAGAGGTAAGCCACTTACTTATTTTAGCCTCAATTTCCTAATTTTTAAATGATGATAGTAGTTCCCATTTCACAGGATTGTTGTGAATGATCAAATAAGATAACAGGTATAAAATGCTTTGCAAACCTTAAAGCATTATCTAAGGCAATACTACTATACTTATCAGCTCTGTATCCTACTCTTCAACAGTGGCTCTTCCAAATATTTTCATCCCTCCTCAAATTGTCCATGTTTTTCCTTTCTCTCACTCTCAGCTGAGAACCTTATCTTATGTTGTTTTTTTTTTTTTTTAATGAGGCCATTCATTGTGAACTCCTTCTCTCCTTTTCTTCATTTCTTACTCATGTGCCTTCTGCTACTATCTCCTCTTTCACCCCTGTCTCACGTGATAAAGTGGCCTTATTCCTTACCAAGGCTAACCTCTCTATTTGTGCAAGAATGGCATTTCCCATTTCTTGAAATCCCATTCCATTCTTCAACAAATGGCCCTTTTTGTCATTCCACTCACACTTATTTTCAACCACTCCTTCTCTATTTATTCATTCTCTACCACTTACAAAGATACCCATGTTTCTCTCTAACCTCACTCAAATCTTCTATATCTGTTAACTTTTGTCTTATATGTCCTTTGCCCTTTGTAGCTAAGCTCCTTGAGAAACCATCTACAATAGATGCCTTCACTTTATCTCTTCTCACTCTCTTGAATCCTTCCAATATAGCTTCTGACCTTATTCCACTGGAACTACTTTCTCCAAAATTACTAATGATCTCTTAATTGCCAAGTTCAATAGCCTTTTCTCAGTCCTCATTGTCTTTGACCTTCCTGGTCATTGTTTTGACACCGTTGATCACTCTCCCCTCCTTGATGCTCTCTTCTCCCTAGGTTTTTGGGAGACCATTCTCTCCTGGTTCTCCTCCAACTCATCTGACTGCTTCTTTTATGTCTTCTTTGCTGGGTTCTTTTCCAAATCACACCCTTTAACTGCAGGCATCCCTCAGAGTTTGTTCTAGACTCTTTTCTCTTGTTCCTCCATACTATTTCACTTATTGATCTCATCAACTCCCATTGGATCTCATTAAAACCTTTAAGCTGATGATTCTTCAACCTATTTTCTTGCCCCAATCTCTCTGCTAACTTCTAATCTGATATCTTCAACTGCCTTTCACACATCCTGAACTTAATGTGCAGTAGAAATCTTAAGTTTACTATGTCCCAACAGAATTCATCACCTTTCCCCTTAAACCCTCTCTATCTTCTACCTTCCTTGTTACTGTAAAAGGCAACACTACCCCTCATCTGCCAGTCCCTGAGTTTTAATACTTAGGAGTCATCTTGGATTCTTCACTCTCCTCCCTCTCCACTGTCCTCCCAGCCCACCCCCACTTCATTCAAGCTATTGTGAAGACCTGCTGATTTTATCTTTGCATCATCTCTTAAATTGTCCCCTTCTCTCTGACACTGTCACAACTCTAGTGCAAGCCAAGTCTCTTCCCATTCCAGTCAGTCCTCCATTCAGCTACTAAAGTGATTTTCCAAAAATGCAGGTCTGATCAAGTAACATCTCCTTACCCCACCCCATTCAATAAATTCTTGTAGTTACCTTCAAGAACAAATTCAAAATGGTATTCAAACCTCCTCACAAATAAATTAGCCCTATCCAACTTTCTAGTCATGTACCTGTCATATACCCTTTGATATAGACACATTGACCTTTTGGCTGCTCCATGAATAAGACACTTCCTCAGTTTTGGGCACTCATTTAGTCCATCTTCCATTTCTGGAATGCCCTCCCTTCTCTGCTCCAGCTACTGACCTCCCTGGCTTCCTGAAGTCCCAACTTAAAACCCACTTTCTACAGGAATCTTCCCCAAACTCTCTTCATTCTAGTGCCTTTTCTCTGTTAATTATTTCCTATTTATTCTGTATATAGTTTGCTTTGTATATATTTGTTTGCATGTTGTCTCTTCCATTAGATTATAAACTGCTTTTTGCTTCTTTTTGAATCCAAGGAGCATAGCACAGTGCTTGACACATAGTAGGTACTTAATAAATGTTTATTGGTTGATTGATTTTCACTATGTAATATGATAATTTACATTTTAAATTCTGAATTTATTAATGAGTTTATTTCCTATAACCAAAACTTCTATGACTTTTTGTTGATTAACTTTTCAGACTGAGACTTAGATAAATAGTGTTCTTAGTCATTAGAGGAAAATTAATTTGGTTACTTCAGAATAGACTCAATCTGTTTTTCAAATTTATTACACTTTCAACCCTATCCAGGAGCTGTAAGGTTTTGAACTTAGGTCATCTTGACTCCAAATCAAAACACTATTCCAATGTTCTTTTATGCATTACTACTTTAATAATGGACTAACTGGTTCCATAATGTTATCTAAACCATAATGTAAGGCTTAGATAACTATAAGAAAGAAGCAAGCTCAGTTCCCTAGTTGTCAGTACTAAACTTCACATAAAATACCCTTATACTAGTAGTGTTGAAGGAAAAAACATTAATGTTGGACTATGTTTTAGGCACAAGTCTGCCTGCTAGAGAGAATATTATTTAATTTAACTTTATTCTGTTTTCAAACCCCTGTCTAGCTTGGAAAGAGATGACCAACCTGGCTTAATTCTCTGGTGTTCTCTGATATGCCAATCCACCCCAATGATTTGAGGTAACAATTATGAGGGTCTTGAAGAAGATAATATGTTAAAATAGAATTTGGATTTTAATGTTCCAAAATAATAGTCATTAATTAGTTCCTTAGCATTCCCCTCAAATAAAAAGAAGGGTTTCTTTTCTGTGATCAATATTTTAACCCTGAACTCAGCAAAAGAGGAATCTTCTTAGGGGGAGGGTTTTTGGCCTTTAATTCCTTTAAATGAATGGGGAAGCAATGATCTTATCTAGATTAAAATTCAATTATTATCCTGCTTCCATTTTCCTAAGTAAGGTCTTAGCTTTTGTCCTAACAACTTTCCTAAAGACAGAAGTCTGGAAAGGATTTTAAGCTGGAGACAATTATTTCCTAATATTTTCAGTTGAACTAAAATAGAAGTTTGTAATATGATTCTTCAGCAAGCATTCCCAATTTGAGGGTCTGAAAGCTGTTTTATCTAAAAATACTTAACACAAGCATCATGTGCACTGGTGATCTCTCCAAAGTGTCCTTATAGGAAGCCAGAATACTCATTGAAATAAAACTGGAAAGCTACAAAAAAATATTGAACTTTGCCAAACCATCCATTTAGAAAATTATAAGGAAACTCTGGTTAGATTTTCCTCATTGTTAAAAAGAAGGGGGAAAAGGGTGGAAATTGACAACAAAGACAAGAGAAGCTCATTTTCTATTTCAATTTGTCTTTTTGAATGACTAGTCTTTGGTCCTCTTGGAGGATAAATTGCATTTGAAATGGAGTCTTCTTAATGACTTATCTTTCAGACAGGTATTGTGCACACCTTTTAAATGCCTTTTGCATGTTGAGGGGGGCATGGGTGGGATGGGAAGATGAATTATGAAGAAGTTAAGAGGAAAATAATTTCAGGAGGTAATGGATGAGCTCTGTCCGGAAGATTAATCAGGGCAGTTGCAAGAGAGTGCCAAATGCATAAGTGAAGTAGAACTAAATATCTGATTGTAATTAAAACTTTAGGCTTCTAATGGCTGCATGAAAGATATTTTAATAAACGTGAAATGCACTTTCTAAATGGCACGCTAACTTTTAATGACTTGGGTGTTTTGTTTGATTAGTAACCTGGACTGTTAAATTAAAGCCAACTGCAAGTGAATGATAAAATATTGATGGTTTCAGGCAAGTGAATTGGGGGAGTTATGCTTGACAGATTTTTGGTATCATTAAGGATTTTAACTGGTGGAAAATATATATTGCTGGTGCTTAAAGATAGTTAAAGAGAAGCTTCCTGTTTATATGCCCTAGTTTTAATTTTACAGTAATAATGGGGGGAAAATCTGAATTATTCACAGATGGTTGGTCAAGAGGGGTCACTTAATTAAAAAAATGTTATTTTAATTACACCTGTTTCTCATTCCCTGCATAGAAAATTAAATATTCAGCAGGGTTTGGTTATTTCTGTTTCACGGAGGACTGGAACTTTGCTGAGACTTATGAAGAAGTGGAGAAGATGGCAGAAGGATTTTTACTTCTTGGTGATTAAAATCTTGTTTTGCGAAAGAGGATTTTAAAAAGATTGTATTGGCAAGGCTTTAGGAATGATGTAAGAAGAAAACTTGGATACACTTTAAAAAACAAGCAAACAAACCCTGACCCATGAAGTCTTTAGTAACTCAACTGGTATGTTTCCTTTTCTTAACTCAAAGGATTTTCTTACATCTGCCTCCATTAAATGGGTGTTTCAAAGGATCTTCATTTATAGGACCTAGTGTGTACTGCTTCTTATGTTAATCTTTATGAGAATCTTTTTAAATTTCTTTTATTCCTTTAAAAATAACTCATGAAATCCCTCTCCTTTTTGCAGAAATATAGGACTCTGAGTACAGAATATTACATCTACTGCCAGACATATGGTTGATTTAACTAAGCTGCTTTAACATTTTTTTTCTTTTAACACCAGGATTGGAATTTAAGAATATCCTTGAAGGGCCAACCTGGGTTAATTGACATGATGTATTTGCACATATTAGAAATAGTAGGATGAAAATGTATTTCAAAGTAAGATTAAAGTATGTTTGTAATTATTTGTATTTAAACAGAATTTGCAAAAATTGGAGAAATTATAGTAAAATTTAAAAAAATTCTAAAAATGCATTAACTGATACAATTGACATTCCTGATTCTTTTTTTTATTACAAGAAAGAGGTGGCTTTTTGGATAAGAGACATAGAATGGATATTTTTTTTGGAGGGGGGAAAGAGATGTGAAAAACAAAATATCTGATTTTTTTAAAAAAGAAAAATAACTCACGCATTGCCAAAATGTGTCTGCCATTCTTGGGAGCTATACAAAGCTATAAAAACTTTCCTTTATAAAGGATAATTATTTTTCTCTTTAAAAATACTCTGTCATATGGGATGGCTCTTGGGGAGGAATTCATGGCATACTATTATTGTAGTACATCAGTAAAAATAATTTAAAAAAATTAGTGAAAGATAAATTGGGGGGAAGTAATAAGAAGATTAATAATGAATCCACAAACATTTGTTAGGTGTTTATTATGTACTAGACACTGTGGGCATTGAGCCTACAAAGACTGAAATGCCTATCTTCAAGGAACTTAAATTTTATTGTGATCCAATATATAAAGAGAAAAGTAGCAATGAACTATAAAAATAAATGAAATTTTGTTTAGATGAAAGAAAAAAGATGTTGGGGGGTAGAGATAAAGAACAGTCGATTCTGGTGCTTTATACTGTTTCATGTAAGCACAAAGGTGGTTCAGTGGATAGAGTGCTGGTCCTGAAGCTAGAAGATCTGAGTTCAAATTTGATCTCAAGACATTTACTAGCTGTGTGACCCTGGAAAAGTCACTTAACCCCGTTTGCCTCAGTTTTCTCATTTGGAAAATGAACTGGAGAAGGAAATAGCCAATCCCTCCAGTATCTTTGCCAAGAAAATCTCAAATGGAGTCATGAAGTGTCAGATACTACTGAATGACAACCCTACATAAAAAAAATACAGATTTCTTTTCAATTAAAAGGTCATGAATGTCTGTTTTATATCTGATTGGGACACCTAGTTAGTGACTTGTAGATTTCAGATCCTCATAGGGGAAGAGTGTTTGGGAAAGAAAGCCCTGCAATTTTTTCATAAATGAAGTGTCCACGTTCCTACCAGATGGGATGCCTTATTAATAAGGTCATTGGCAAGTTGAGAGTGGAAAGGGTCTTAGGTAGATTAAATGAATCCATAACTGTTAGATACTCCCCTAATGGCTGACACTTAGAAAGAGCTAAAACTAATCCTTGTTTGGCTGTTAATATACTGTGTAATCCTGAGCAAGATTCTCTACCCCTCTGGGCCTCTCCTTGATGAAATGAAGATAATTCTGTCAGATTTCACAGAGTTGTTAGGCAGAATGATGAATAGATTGTAAATTTCTCTTCCAATATTTCCTTTAAAACATAGGCAAATGCTATTGTTACTGATCAAGTTTAGAGGCTTCCATTTCTGTAAAAAGGTATATATTTGTTTGAGAGGAAGACATAGCGAATCACTTGGTATCTGAATTTGATATAGAGATTCAAGTCTGTTTGTTTGTTTGTTTTGCAAAACCCAATCAAGCAGCATTAAGTGTGTCAATTGCTATGCTAGGCATTAATGATACAGACAAAAAATAAACAATTTTTGACCTCAAGGAAATTATATTCTCCAGGAGAAATTCGGTGTGTTAGAGCAAGGTAGCTTAATTTTGTTGAGTTGTTTTTCAGTTGTGTCCAACTCTATGTGACTCCTTCCAGGGGACACTTAAAAAAGAACAAGGTGTTTCTGTAGCCAAACAGTGAAAATAGTTCCCTCCCATGTCTAAAAATTGTTTGCCTTGTGAAAACTGAAGCTAGACATTCTTTTATTTGAGACAGGGAAAAAAATTGGTTAGGAGAAGGTTATGGGCTGTAGCTAGAGAGTCACAGAGGGGGGTGGTCTATTGGAAAAGTTAGGTTGGAGGGCAGTGATGGGACAAAAAATAGACCTATTTTAGATATCTGAACCCTTTTCTCTGTGGAGATTGGCAAGGGAATGCAAGTCCAAAGAGAAGGAAGGGCGTAGGACAATAGTTGCTAAAGTTGTGTTTAAGGTTCAGCACTAAATGATGAGATTGATGTTCAGACACCAAATGATGAGATTTAGGAGAACAATTGGTACCAAATGTTTGGGGTTTAGCACCGCATGTTGAGGTTCATGTGAAGAATTCACAATGGCCATTCATTTTGGCAAAAAGCAGATTTATAAGAAGAGGTTACAGACAAAATCAAGAGATACAATCGATATCAGGAATGGTAAATAGATTTGGGAGAGCATAAAGTTAACAATGGAATAAACAATGGAAAAAAACAAGTTCCCTTGTACAACTCACTTAATCAACCTAGGAGAAAACCATGAGAGGGGAATACCCCATTGACTGGCAGGCTAAACACATAGAGGACTTTAGCACGCTGAAAGAGTTAATTAGCTACAAAGAGAAAGACACCATGAGGCATGGTGAGGGGATGAGCAGAAAGACATCTTGAGGCTTGGGGGAGAGGCAAGAAGAAATGTCAAGAGGCAGAATGTCTTGGCTGGCTAATCCAAAAGGATTCAGCACAGAGGGCGTGGGTTGTCAGCCAGTCCTTGGCACTACAGCAGCAGCAGTAGTCCTGTCACCTTCCCATCCCCCCAATCCCCCTTGCTTGCCCTTCTGTTGTGCCTGGCCACCATATTCTTGACGCCCTCCAGCATCTACCTCAGAATTGCCCTGCATACATTCAAGTCCCTCTGACAGACGCTGAAGAAGGCAGGTCGCCCTGTGGAACTGGCCGAGGAGCCCCTCTCTAACTATGCACTGGGGAGTGTTCCCAGCACTGGCCGCCCCATCCCTGAGGTGCCCGAGAATTACATAGACGCTCAGTACTACGGATCCGTCCGCCTTGGAACTCCTCCTTCAGGAATTCCCTGTAGTCTTTGACACACGTTCC
>NC_133618.1:276208811-276369333 GCF_048593235.1 Sminthopsis crassicaudata
ATGGTCCAAGACAATCCCAAATGACTCATGATGAAAAATATTATCTACCACTAGAAAAAGAACTGATGAAGTCTGAATGCAGATTAAAGCATCCTATTTTTCACTTTTGTGCGTGTGTGTTTGGTCTGTATTTTCTTTCATAACATGACTAATATGGAAATATGAATAATTGTACATGTGTAATCTGTATCAAATTGCTTACTATCTTAGGGATACATGAAGTACAGAAGGAATTTGAAACTTTAAATAAAAAATGAATGTTAAAAATTGTCTTTAAAAGTAATTGAAAAATATTACTAAAATAATTATTAAAAATAAATTCTAGTTACCTATTTATCACAAAAACTTGCAAATTTTTTCTCCTTCATTTAAGTATTGTCCTAATTTTCATTGCTTTAATTTATATGTTCAAAAATTTAAAAAAATTTATATAATCAAAATTGTCCATTTCTACTTCTCTGGCCTTTTTTGTATTTTACCTTTTCATAAATTCTTCTTCTATCCATAGATCCAAAATTAATTCTTCTTTGCTCTTTTAGTATTATCTAAGCCAATCATCAACAATTTTCTTTTTTCTTTATTGTTATTAAAAATTAAAATATATATATATATATATATATATACATATATATATGTATATATATATATATATATATATATATATGTATATATATATATATATAGTTCTGATGAGGAGTAAATTGGAGGCTCTAAGCAGATATGGATCAGCTCTTCTCCTCCTGGTCTGATTTACCTCTCTCTCCTTCCCCAAAGTAACCCAAGGGCAGGTCCCTTAGCAAATGAATTCGCTATCAATGCTGTACTTAAAACAAAGGCTTTATTGATAGTAAAGGGATAGACAGGCATTTGGCCTCCAGAAAGGCCAAATTGTCTGGCAAGGGGATGCCAGTTGGTGGGCACAAGGCAGGTATAAACCGAGTGCAAGGAAAACAATTTTAGAAATTAATTTTATACATAAAACAAGGTTCCCCAGAGATGTTATCCAAGAAGTTCCGGAGATATTTGTAAAGAAGACAGGAATTTCTCTTAATCGTTTGTATGTCAAATTATCTCCTTTAACCTCTCCCAAGACAAGAATTTTCCTGCTATTTTTATCTTGGGCTATCTCTTTTGACCTTATCCGTTCTTTTTCTTAAGTTTTTTTTTTCTTGTTTTATTACTATACATAGCATTCCTAGTACTATATCAAATAGTCATGGTAATATTAATTATATAAAATTTGAAAAATTTTGAACATGTAAATTCAAAGAAATGAAAATTAGGACAACACTTAAATGAGGGGAGAAAACCTGTCCTTTATCCTTTATCTTATTAAAAGAAGTTCTAATTTATTCTCCTCACATATAATGTTGGTTTTAAAAAAATTTTATTCATATACTATTTTTCATATTAAGAAAAAGTCCATTGCATTTTGTTAAATAAGTATTGCATTTTGTTAAAGGTTTTTTTTTTTTTTTTGAATCTCTTGATATAATCAATTATTCTTGTTAATAATATAATTAAAAATTATCCCCCAATTTTGAAGCCACTCTGAATTCTTGGTATAAATCCAACTTGGTCATAAGATATAATCTTTGTGATAAACCACTTCTTCTTAATATTTTATTTAAAATGTTTGTGTTGTAGCTAATTAGAAGCATTTGTGTACAGTTTTCTTTCTTCATTTTGATTTTCCTTGGCTTAAGTATCAAGATTATATTTTACAACTGACCTTACTGTAATTTATCCAGGGGTATGCTAATAAAAGTTTAATAAGTGACTTCGTGGAAAAAAATGCATATGTAACACTTATAAGTTTAATCTGTATTACTATTTTATCCATTGTTTCTTACATTTAGATAATAAAACATCAAATTATTTTCTGATTTATAACACTTGCTGATTTATTAGGTGTAAATGCTCACACTTAAAATTTAGCAATTAACTGTGTGGCTCCAACATACCTTTGAACTTATTTGTTTATAAAGTAAGAAATACTTGTGATTATTCCATTATGTTCTCCCCAATATTGAGATCTAAGGGAGAGTGTTTAATGTGAGAGAATGACTAGAAGAGTACTGAATACTCAATGAATGCTTGGTTGATTGATTGAAACTAGTTTCAACAGATAAATTCCTATAAGAAGCAAAAATTGATGGCCAAAGTACTATGAATGAAGCAATGGTGTCAAATTCAAATAGATCTGTATTGTAAGGATACTGACATAGAAAATCACAAATTAACATTATCTGAGTTGTATTATATTTTTATTTTGTTAAACATTTCCCAATTATATTTTAATTTGGTTCAGGTTCTAAAGAAATGCAAAAGAAATCTTTTGGGAATATAAATTATTTTGAGGAAGAAGTATGGATCTTTGAATGTTTTTCTTTATCATATATTACCTTGCATTCTAGAGTCCTCCACCCTTCATTTATAATTGGATAAAATAGTGAAATTAATGTCTAAAAGTTATTTTAAAATATTGAAATCACAAGATGATATAAAATAGTTTATGGTAAATAACCTAAGAGAGGCAAAGAAGCCACTAAAAGACCTTTAAAATCAATTAAAGTTTATACAGTTATCCCTTTCACAGCGCAACTTTCCTTTTGTAGTTCTGATATATCACAAGTCAGCATAAAAAATTAAATGGGAATTTTCTGAGAGTTTTGCAAAAGCCACAGGCAAAATGGAAAGGTCAGCAGATGACTCAGAAAAGGTTTAGGAACTTAGAAATGCATAAAACATATGTATAGTATTGTATAATATCAACCCAAATTTTACAGTTAGATACTGTAAACACCCCATAAAAAGAAAACATTTAGACTTTTTCTCTGATATAAAGGGAGGGTCAAAAATTTTTATGTGGATTTTCCAGATCACAAGGGGTGGGGAGAAGGTTTAACTGTATGTATTAGTCAGTCATTTAAACATTTATTAAGTATTTATTATATGCCAAGAACTACCTTGCAACCATATTCTAAAGATCTGGGGTCAAAGAGAGTTAGGGAAGAGAGAATATTGAGTTGTAAAGATTTTGAATTATTAAAATATTAATTTAACTGTTAGCACCTCAAATGTATGATCTTTGTTTAAGAACTAATGAATAGATTACTAGAGGAACTGAATTATAGTCATATTGGCACTCTCATTGTAAACCAAACCAGAAATAGTAAAGGAGCTGCATTTAAATAGTAGGATGATGCGAGATACTTTCCAAGGAAAGTAAATAGAATTGATTTTATCGTGCAATCAAAAGCAACAAGAAATATCATTTCATTGGAAATGATAATACCTTGCCTTACTGTAAAGACTCTTACTAATGCATTCGTTGGCAAAAGGAAATTCCAGGTGAGGAAATTCAGCAAATGCAGGCTGGTAACTAAAGAGTTTTAGAGATTTGCTTGGGCCTTTTTTTTAGAGGTTAAAGTGCCTTTTCCAAGGTCACAAGCCAATATGTGTCAGAGGTCTGATTTGAATCTACCTATTTAGCTTCAGGGACAGCTCTATCTAGTTTAACATGCTAAATCTCTGAAGATGAGAATAAACCAATGAACTACAGTTATCCCTTCCACAGTTTCAATATATTGTGAGTTGGCATAAGAAAAAGTTTAGGAACTCAGAAATGAATAAAATTTATGTATAGTATTATACCTAAATTTTGCAATAAGGGATTGTAAATAGCTGGTAAAAAAGGAAAAAATTTGGACTTCTCTGATACGAAGTGAGGGCCAATTTTTTTAATGCAAATTTTCCAGATCACAGCTGTGCCTTTAAATCCTTTGATATGTAAGGGAAGATTATATTATGAAGGCTACAGTTCATTTACCAACATTTTCTATAGCAAGTAAATAGGTATTGGGCTATTTGGTGGCTTTAATATAGATATCTGCGTAGGTATGCCTTTAGGTGTTGAGTGTTAGATATGTAGTTTAGAATTCAAAGGTTTTTAGATTACTCATAGGATTCATACTTGTATTCCATAAATAGATTCTGCAAGAAGACTATCCCAAAATACTAAATACTAAATACTAAAAGTGACATGGCAAACACTAAATTGCATAAAAAAGGAAATTAGCTTTAACAAATACGAATTATTGCTAATTAACATGAGAATCGTTTTAGAATCATTCAGGAAGGTCATTGATCAATTAAAAAAATGATCAAAACTAAAATCAAATAAGAAGAGAAAAATAAAGATTAGGAGATACTTCAACAATTCTCACCTGACCTATATGAACAGTCAAGTTTGAAAATGGGAGAATGATAAGAATCAAGGCATGGATTCTATCATCACTTTCAAGGAGTTCAAGCTCACTTACAATATCTTTCAGAGGAGGATGACAGAAGAAGCTACTCAACAATATCGCTTCACAAAAATCACACACAAATAACCTAAAACAATCAAAAGTAAAATAAATCTTCAGAGTTTAGCACGAAATCAAACTAAACTTGACCTTCCCAAGGGTATTTCTAGATGGAATATCCACCAACAATTCACCAGCAATCTTCTTCTTTTTTTAATTTTATAATTATAAATTTTTTTGACAGTATATATGCATGAGTAATTTTTTTTATAACATTATCCCTTGTATTCATTTTTCCAAATTATCCCCTCCCTCCCTCCACTCCCTCCCCCCGATGGCAGGCAATCCCATACATTTTACATGTGTTACAATATAACCTAGATACAATATATGTGTGTAAATACCATTTTCTTGTTGCACATTAAGTATTAGATACCGAAGGTATAAGTAGCCTGGGCAGATAGACAGTAGTGCTAACAATTTACATTCACTTCCCAATGTTCCTTCTCTGGGTGTAGCTGTTTCTGTCCATCATTGATCAACTGGAAGTGAGTTGGATCTTCTTTATGTTGAAGGTATCCACTTCCATCAGAATACATCCTCATACAACATTGAAGTGTACAGCGATCTTCTAGTTCTATTCATTTCACTCAGCATCAGTTGATGTAAGTCTCTCCAAGCCTCTCTGTATTCGTCCTGCTCACCAGCAATTTTCAAATTTTAAAAGATCTCTTAAAGGGGAAAGAATGCATTAAATTGGGGAGAAAATCAAAATATAACCAAGAAGACATGCCTATTTTGTCATCTATACAAAATCTTAATAGACTTAGTAGTGTAATACATCAAGAGTATATTTGGTAAAATATAAGAAGATAACAAGGAGGAATTTGAAAAACTTTTCCATAGTAGAGTACATTTTCATTGACTCACAGTTGAATAAAATGTTTAGAAAGGAAGATGATAGCTAAAGTGTCATTAAAAGGTGGCACGGTACAAAAGGAAAAGAACAATGCATTCAAATCCTAACCTCATTATTTATTACTTTGAATAGGTCACTCAACCTTTCTCTGCCTCAGTTTTTCATTTGTTATAAATGATGTTGTTATTGGATTATCTTTAAGGTCTTTTCCAGAGCTAAATATAGAATTCTTTGTTAAGCTCTGCCCCCAAACCAGCTGATATGGGACTCATTTCTTATTGATAGAAATGAATACCCTTTTTTTTTCTTGGTGAAGAGTGGGACAGAGTTGGGGAGAATAGAACTCCAGTCTTAAGTCTTCTTCAGGACTCTTCCAACTTGATGTATCCTTTAAAGCTCCTTGGTCTGCAAGATTCTTTAAGTATTAAGTCACTTTGAGTGCTTCTAGCTTCCAGCTTTGAGAGGGAAGATGGAAGAGATTGCTGAAGGAAAAGACTCTTGGAAGAAAAGGGAGATGAATGAGGGAGATCAATAACTCTTGGTTGAGTTATCTTCCTCCAAATAGGAGAATTTTTTCATTTGGTATTATCTGGCATATATTCTTCGATGTCTACCTTCTCTGATTTCTATCTTGCCTCTGATTTGGATAAATGTATTTTCTTTTCTATTTGCTGTTTATGCTCATTTGAAACTGATATTTGATGAGAAAAGGGTTAAGCCTTAGATATAAAACTTGGGTCCTCATTTCCTCCAATAATAACGATAAAGTAATTAGAAGTTATATTGAATCTGATTATATCCACTAGAGTAATAATATTTAAAGGAGCATGTAGATATAATTTTAGCCCAGTATTCTCTGAGGAGTGCCTAAAGTATCTTTAAAGGATCCTCTATAGATGCAAGCATCTGTAAAGTTAGGGAGTAAGGGGTGGGGATGAACTAAACATCTTCTGTGATCCCTTTCAGTTCTTAATCTGTGGGCTAATCACCTATTTTTGTTTTCTTTCCTGTCCTTTCCCCCTCAAAGAGGGGGTTGCAATCCCTGAAATATACCGACTGCAAGACAAAATACAGTCCTGAAAGTTTCTTAAATAGTATCTAGTTTTTTATATTGTTTGAAAAAATTCCTTTGAATCAAGGACTATCACTTACTAGGTTTAGTAGGAAAAATCTCAAGAGACAGTGTGGAGTAGGATATTGAATTGAACAATTAGAGTGAGGAAAACCTGTATTCAAATATGATCTCAGATATTTACTAGCTGTCTGATCCCAAATAAGTATATTCTTGTTGAACCTCAGTTTCTGTACCTCAAAAACTGGGAATAATAAAAGTACAACCTGACAGGGACACCGTGAAGAGTAATGAGATAATGAATGAAAAGCTTCTCATAACTGTGAGAACACTGAAATATTGTCAGCTATTATTATTATATGGAGATTTCAAATCTTAGATGCTGAGGATCTGCTATCATGATTTGCTGAGCCAGAACAGGATAGAATGAGCAGCTCCTTGGGATCATAATGAGGCTCATCCTAAGATGTGAGTCTATCCCAGAGCTTCACTTCAGACTTCTAGCCTATCGTTGGTATGAAGGTGACCTTCAGAACATGTTGAGGCAAAAGAGCAAGACTTGGATGAAACTCAATAAATATAATAGTTAGGTACGATGGACAGAGTGCCAGGCTTGAAGTCAGGAGGACCTGAGTTTAAATATAGCCTCAGACACTTAGCTGTGTGAATCTGCACAAGTAATTTAACTCTGTTTGCCTCAGTTTCCTGTAAAATGAGCTGGAGAAGGAAATGGCTAATCACTCCAGTATCTTTGCCAAGAAAACCCCAGATGGATCACAAAGAATCATACATGACTCAAGATGACTGAATGACAATAAACACTGGAGTTAAGTAAATGTAATAGCAGCTAATATTTATAAGTAGCTTTATAATGATCTTTTTTGAATTTTACAACAACTTCAAGAGACAAAGACTTGCACAGATTTGTTTGTGCTTCTCTCCTGATCAAAAATCTATGCTGACTCCCTGTTGCCTAGCATAAAATAAAACTTCCTAGCCTGGCATTTAAGACTTACTACAACTTGATTCTGACCTACCTTTATAAGCATATTTTATAATATTTTGCTCTATGTTCCAGATAAAGACTTCACAGTCTTCTTGGATGTCGTTTCACCATGTCCTGCTTCAGAATCTGTGTGCATTCTGTCCTTCATACCTAGAATGAATTTCCTACTTGCCTCCATCCCAAATCTCCACTTATGTTTTTCTTTCACTTTTTTGGGAGATTATTGATAATCTTGTTATTAAATAGATCACTATATATAAGTAGATTTTTAAATATAGCAATCTACCAGTCAGTATATTAGAGGAATACTATAAATATAGTTTACCTAGGTTTTAGCAAATCTTAAGCAATTCTTGAGGACAAAGTGGAGATATACAGGCTGGAAGATGATCCATTTTGGAGGTAGTTGAACAGTCAAATCAAAAGAGTAGACATTAGAATTAATATCTCGGAAGCTTTCTACAGAAGTGTCACCAGAATTTATGTTTGACCCCTTGCTGTTTAACTTCTTTTTTAATCAGTAACTTAGATCAATTCATAGATGGCATGTTTACCGAATTTTCAAATGATAGGTTGTTATCAGCTAACATGTTGAATGACAGAGTCAGGATACAAAAACATCTCAACATCCTAGAATTTGAGGACAAATCAAGTAAGATGAAATTAACTATATGAAATTTCATATTTTAGCTTGAAAATCAATGTCACAAAGCCAAGATGAAGGAAACATTTGTAATATGGTCCTGAACCCTCCAGGCTCTAGCTTTCCTGTAGAATGGTGCTAATTTTGGGGGGGAGTTACTCTAGAAAATTTCAACATATAACACTTGACAAGTTTATATATGGGCCCTTTTAAAGAGCTCCCAAGTATCCTTATAATGTTATAAGGTAACAATGCTTCTATCATATCAGGTACAGGATAACCTTTATTCTACCACATAGATACTACAAAAATACATGATAAAACACAACATATAAAACATTAACAGTATAATTAGTCCAAGTCTTCTTCCAGTTCAGTGAGTCCTAACTTTTGTAGGATCTTAAAGTCTTCCCTAATAATTCTGCTACCTTGTGATCTGAATTCTCTTCAAAAGGGAAATAAACTGGAGGCTTGTTCTGGGAAACAGCCTGACCATCTTATGATTAACTTTGATCTCACAGAAACTCAGACAACTGTCTAACCTTATGGTAATATTTTTCTGATTTAGCTTTCCTTGAAAAGTAAACATTCCTGATCTTCTAAATAGGCAAACTCCTTCTGTGAGAGCCATACTGTTTAGATAACTTACTAGTCAGTCAATAACTATTTATTAAGTCCTAGCTAAGTGCTAAGGACTGAGAATATAGAGAAATGTAAAAGACTGTTGTTCTTCGTTATAAGGAGCTCCCCACCTAATTGGGGGAGACAATATGCAAAAAAACTATATCCAGAATAAAATAGTGATAGTCAATAGTGGAAAGGCACTAGAATTAATGAGGATCAAGAAAGGCTTCCTATAGTAGGTAGGATTTTAGCTGGGACTTGAAGAAAGCCAGGGAAGCCAGGAGGCAGGGATGAGGAAAGAGAGTGTTCCAAACATGGTAGACAGTTAGGAAAAGACATTGAGTTAGAAGATTGTGTCTTGGTCAAGGAATAATTAGGAAATCAATGTCAGATACCAACCTGATGATAATAGTAGAGTTTAAATTCAAAATTCTTTGCTTTCCTATGGCCCCAGGGGCCACATGGGCAATATCCTTCTCTTGCCAAGGGGTACACAACTGGAGATAACTCCCTTCTCTCAATAGAAAGCTGTTCTCTACTTGTTAATTTGGAACTGCTCATAAAATCATGCCTGAAGCTAATGCTGCCCAGGACATCTTGTTAGAAGTTTGGATTCTGAAAGTGAAGCAAAAATGAAATATAGTAATAAAAAAACTGTATGGAAAAGATAGCTAGAATCTAAAATTTATACTGCTTAAGAAATCCTAAGTAAGAAGAACTCTCATTTTGGACCACACAATATCAGGTCTCAAGGATATCATGTCATTGGGAGCATAAATCCCTCTGTCATTGCCTCTAAAAGGAAAGGTTACAGTTAGGCATGTGCTGCAACCGTCTCAAACCAGACCACAAAAGTTGATTGTTTAACTTTAAGGATGAGCATTGATACTTCAGAATCATCATAACTGCAGACCAGGATTTGATTTGTTTTGTTGATTGTCTAGACTTAACACTATGAAGATTAAACTTAAAAGTGTGTTGTATGTATGTGTGTCCTAAATTTTTTTCTTGGAAAGTTGATTGTTAACTCTCTGGTATTGTTATATCCCTGGTATTAGCACACACAAAAATGACCTTTAGAGGCATTAACCTACCTTAGGAGAGAAGGGAGGAAATGATGATGCCTAAAGCAATGAGGAAATAGTAGCAGGGTTTGCTCTCAAAGATCTGAACAGCACCACTACCCCCAGATACTCATCTCAGAGACCACCATAGCTACAGCTCTTGGCAGTTAGTTATCTTGATCTATGATTGCCCCTTGCCCAAGTCCTTTATTCTTAGTTCTGCTGTGCTTTCAAGGATTCTCTAGAAAAAAGGAAGCAAATAAAGAGAAATAGCAAGTCTATTGGACTCTCTTTTATAGACCAGCATGAAGGGTAGTCCTTTCTACAATAGTCCAAAGCAACCAATTCATCTTGGGAATAACATATCATGTAGGAAGAACAAAAGGGTATGTCTCATGAAAAGCTATTTTGAATTAGAGCCATAAGGGATTGTTTTGCTTGATCCCAAAATGCAGGGCTGGTAGAATAAGAAGTTGCAAAAGAGGCAAATTTGATCTTGAAGCAAGGAAATTTCCTAACAAATAGAGTTATACAAAAATGGAATGGGCTGCCTCCTAATAGACTGCTTCCATAGAGAGATGTTATTTAAATTTTACACTTGAAGTTTACCTTCCTATATACTCAAGTTGATCAGGGAACTTCCATGACTCACTTTTATTTGTGGCTAGATCATCTCCGAAATATCTTAGAATTTTAATAGTCTCTGATGTGAATGTGAGTTGACCTGGGGGGGGGTCAAAAGAATGAATGTTATTTTAGGCTGCATTCAAAAAGATGTGGTACCTGGGTCTAGAGAATTGATAGCTCCATTATACTCTGTTCAACTCAGACAACATTTGGAGTGAATTCTGGGTATTGTATTGTATTGATTTTTATTTTTTAAAGTAATATTTCATTTTCCCTAATTATATGTATTTTAAAAATAATAGCTTCTCATTTTTCAAAATACATGCAAAGATAGTTTTCAATATTCACTCTTGCAAAACCTTGCATTCCAAATTTTTCTCCCCCTCTTTCTCCTTTTGTCTGTACAATAAGTAATCCATTATAGGTCAAACATATGCAATAAATTTTTTTTAACATTAAAAATGTTTTTAGTTCCAAATTCTATTTCTCCTTCTTTCTCTCCTGAGGTAGTGAGCAATATAGGTTATAAATGTACAAGTATATAAAATAGTTCTATGTTAGTCATTTTATGAAAGAAGATTAAAATAATAAAGAAAAAAAAGAAAAAATGAAAAATATGCTTCAGACTGACTGCAGACAACATCTGTTCTTTCTCTGACAGTGGATAGTATTTTTCATTATGAATCTTTGGATTTGTCTTGGATCACTGTATTCCTGAGAAGAGCAAAATCATTCATAGATCTTCATCATACAATGTTGCTGTTACTATGTACAATGTTTTTCTGGTTCTGCTCACTTCATAATGTATCAGTTCATGCAAGTCTTTCCAAGTTTTTCTGAAATCATCCTACTTGTCATTTCTTATTTTATTATGATCACACATCATAACTTATATATTCATTCCCCAATTGATGGGTATTCCCTTGATTTCCATTTTTTAACTTGGTATTGTATTTTACAAAGATGTAAGTAATCTGGAATGCCAAGAAGAGGAAGATAAAAATAGTGAAGAACTTTTCTTTCAGCCCCGAATCTGCAATCCTCTGGTCTTCTGCTTATGATAATGAATTGAAGAAACTAAAGGAGGGTTTTTGATCCAGATAAGAGAAAACATGAGGCATGTGTGATAGCTCTTTGAAAATAGATGAGCAGAGAAATGAGAATTGCTTTTCTTGAGTCCTGAAGACAGGACTAGGAGACATGTACAGAAATAGTTACAGAAAGGTAGATCTGGGCTTGAAAGAAGAAAAGCAATAGAGCTATGCAAAAGTGGAATGGGGGTAACTAGAAGACACTGTGCATAGAACACCGGTCTTGGAGTTAGGAAGACCTGAGTTCAAATCTGACCTTGGATATTTAAAACACTTACTAGTGATGTGATACTGGGCAAGTCCCTTGATCCCAATTCCCTAGCTAAAAAAACAAACAAACAAACAAACAAAAACAAAACAAAAGTGGAATGGTTCCCTTCATACTCTGAGATTCTGTGACTTTGGGAAGCCTTACATAGAACTCTGGCATTGCCTCTTCCATGAAGATTTTGCTGATCCCCTTTGCTAAAACTGACCCTTTCTTCCTTTAGTTTCTCAAGCTCCTCTATTTGATTTCTCCTATACTTTATTATATTCTGAATTGTATTATTGTTATTTGTGGGTATGAATCATATACTCAGGGAGCCTACTTGAATCAACCATTGTTCAATTTTCAGTGTGAGCATTTATACTCCAGAAATCAGCAAATGCTACAAATCAGGGCTTAATTTATTGTTTTGTTGATTGTCTAGACTGAAAAGAGTGATGGAGAGAAATGTTAAAATGGAGAGTAAGGTTAAATGTGTGTCATGCCTCTATACATATACATTTGTACATATGTGCATATATGTGTATATTTATATACACATTTATTTTTCCTGCAGAGTAAGTTGTTAACAGCTTACAAGTATACCATTGCATATACATACAAAATTGTAAGCTCTTTTAGGCAAGGAGCCATTTTTTAAAACTTTATAACCTTAGATTTCTCTATCATGCCACAGGAACCATTTCAAGCTATGACATCATATCTGTCCTGGAACTCATACCTCACCAGTACTCTTCAGTCCCAATATCCCTTTGTTGGAAAGTGGAATAGAGAGCTTCTCCTAGAACTTCCATTTAAGAGACCCAGACCATCTTTCTCTTCATTTCCCACCTTATTGTACTCCTGTAGACTTCTCTATTATGACCCTTTCCTCCTTTTAGCTTTCGTTTGTCTATTGTCTTTTCCCATTAAATTGTATGCTCCTTGAGAACAGGGGCTGAGTTTTTTTCATGTTTATATCCTGGCACATAGTAAGTCCTTAATACCGGTTAATTCATTGATTGATTTAGAATGTAGCAGAATGAATGTGTTGTATACAGTTAGTGCTTAATGAATGTTTATAGAATTGGATTTAACTATCACCATAGTATACATGAGGAAATTGAAGGGCAGAAAAAATAGGATACTTGCTCAAAGTGACACAAAAATTAAATAGGTGAGCTAGGACTTGAACCTATGTCTCTTGACAAAATCCCGTGCTCTCTCAGTGATCCTAAAGGACAACATGGGATCCCTTCAGTTCAACTTCTTTACTTCTTTTAATGGTATTCTTTTAGGCTTACAGGCCGGAAAAAGTTAGAATGATCATTAATGTCTCCTTCCTTTCTCTGTTTCTAAAGCTTATGTTTTCTATGTTTTGATTTTTCCTTTCTCTTTTTTAAATCTCTATTGTCATTATCCTAGTCCACCTTATATATGGTTTATTGCAACTGCCTCCAAACTGATCTCCCTGCTGCCAATCCTTCTTTTTCCCTATATTGCATACTGGGCAGCTAAGTGGTGCAGTGAATAGAGTACCAAGCCTGGAGTCAGGAAAACCTGGGCTCAGTCTGAATTTCTTCTAGCGTATTATTCTAGGAAGTCACTTAAACCCATTTGCCTCAGTTTCCCCATCTATAAATGAGTTGGAGAAAGAAATGGCAAACCCCTCCAGTATCTTTGCCAAGAAAACCCTAAATGGGGTCAGGAAGAGTTGGACATGCCTGAATAATAGCAAATGAAAATCTTGCATATTGTTTATTTATTTTTTTTAATCTCTGCTTTTGTTAGGTCCCTTCCCAGCCCAAGAATGTATCTGAATAATAGTAATCTTGCTACTTACTACATTGTAATCTTAACTACAATGTCAAGTTCAAACTCCTTTGGTTTTCCAGGTTCTTTGTAATCTGGTCCTCTTACCTACTGGTCCTGATTTCCCATTTCCCCCATTACATATTCTCCTTTTTGTCAAACAGATCTATTCACTGTTTCTAGCATAGGCCATGCTCATTCACGTCTTTGCTTGAGCTGTTTTTCCTGCTTGAATTGCTCTCTCTTCTACCTGCCCCTTACAGAAATCCTACTGGGAATAATTATAGTAAACATTTATGTGGTGCTTTAAAATTTGTATCATATATACATTTGAACCTCCTAACAACTCTATTACAGGTATTATCAGCCTTGTTTTTAGATAAGAGCCACATAGAGCTAAAATGATTTTGCCTAGCATTTCTAGGTAAATGTCAGAAGCAGAATTTGAACCCAGGACTTTCTGATACTAAGCTTGGCACTCTTTCTACTATACCAGTGTCAGTTAGCATAGCTCTTAGAATCTTAGTTCTTAGAGTAAGAAGCTAAAAAGTAAACTGAAATCCAGGGAGGTTAAAACATTTGTCTACATCACATAAGTGGGCAATAATATCAACTCTGAAATTCAAACCCAGACCCTCTAACTCCATAATCAGCATTCTATCCACTGTAACATACTGTATTTGCTTTCTCTGTTTGCCTACCACCTCAAACTCAGTATCACACAACTCAACACCATTGTGCCAGGTATGCTAATTTAATTACTGAGGTTGGATTGTTAGCAAGCTCTCTGGGAGAATAGACTATATCTTCCGGTGTCCTCTGAAGCACTGACTACAGCACTGCACACATTGCAAGGGTTTGACAAGTACATGTTGGTTGGTGGATTGACTATCTAGGGGTGGAGAGCACTGGATGCCCTGCCAACGTCCCTCTCAGCTATACAACTCTAAATTAAAACTCAAACTTCAATAGATCTGCAAGGAGACAGCACATGGATAAATCTTAAGGTTTTATGAATGGGAGTGGAAAATGGAGGCTAGCCAAAGATAGCAGCTGTGCTATTCTCTAGGACCATGCAATGTGAAAAATCTTTTTTATGGAATGGGGTTTTGAGGTTGTTTGCAATGAAGTAAATGTACTGCTGCTCTCTACTGACATTTTTTTCCCACTTGTAAGTCTTGGGAGAGCTGCCTTTTTTTCTTTCTTTCTTTTTTTTACCCCTTAGCTCTAAGGCCAACTATTTTAACAACATAGGCACAGAAAACAACAAGCTAGTCTCCTCCTATTGATTGACTACTTAGATTGGAAAGGAGACAGAAGAAAGAAAGAAAGAAGGAAAGAAAGTGTCTGTGTGAAGGGTATTCAAAGCAGTCCTTGTGTGAATGTATTCTGACTTTATTTGCTACAGATTTAGCCAGCAGTGTCAAAATGTCATATGGAAGCTAAGACTTTAAGAAAGCTACTATCTGCACAGGCCTTACTCATAATCTGGTTTGATTATCACATAGGGTATTACTGGCCCAAAATTATCTCCTTTAGGAACCTGAAATCTCTAGCATTAAAGTCACTATTTTGGGTTGAGGAATTATGGCTCCATAAATCTCCTATTAAATGCAAATCAGTTCTATGGTAAGTGTAACAAATATATTGCCCATTAGCTTGTAAGCTCCTTAAAGGTAGGAACTGTCTTTCTTATATCCTCAGGGCTTAGGATAATACCTAGCACTTAGCAGACATTTAATAAATGATTATTGATTATGACTGAAGGGCAACATGTGATTACCATTGATATGATATTGATATGTTATGATAGTATAAATTAATTAATTAGCTACCTAATAAGGCTCTGAGGGAAGAGAATAAAGAACAGATGTATTCTAGTAGAGAAGTAAAAGGGTAAGGACATGGAACACTGACTTTGGGACAGTAGGCATAGTTAAAGATTAAGCAGGAACATTTGGTTAGAGTCTAGTTAATTTTAGTATTTCCAAAGAATGAAGGTAATATTTAAAAATTATTATTTGCTTTATAAAATAAAACACACATTAATATAATAGTAGAATTTTTAAAAAAGGATTATTGCACATGAAACTACACATTTATAATGTACAACTTACTATTACTTTTAAATATATAATAAAGTTATCATGTGACTTTCTTTTTTTTTTTTTTTTCTTTCTTTCTTCCCTTCTCATCCCCACTCTAGAGATGGTGGTATTAGGCACAAATATAAATATAAATTATTCTATATATACATCTACAAATTCTTTTTCTATATGCAGATAACATCTTCCTTCTAATTCTTTATTACCACAAAAAGAAAGGCTATAGGGATAGCTATATGGAACCATATGTAACACTGGCTCTAAAGTCTGGAAGACCTAAGTTTAAATCTGGTCTCAGCCATTTAATACTTATTACTTGTGTGAAGTTACTTAACCCCAATTGCCTGGTCAAAAAAAAAGCTATAAATGTTTTTGTACATGTAAGTCCTTTTCTTTTCTCTTTGATCTCTTTGATATACATACCTACTAATGGTATTGCTGGGTCAAAGGGTGTGCACAGTTTGATAGCTCTTTGGACATACTTCTCAATTGTTCTCCAGAATGATTGGATTAGTTCACAATTCTACATAGTGCATTAGTGACCCTATTTTTTTCATACCTCCTCCAACATTTAATATTTTCCTTGTCTTTCATATTAGTCAATCTGATAGACCTGAGGTAGTATCTTAGAATTTAAATTTGGGGGCAACTAGGTGACGCAGTGGATAGAGCACCAGCCTTGAATTCTCAGGAGGACCAGAGTTCAAATCTGGTCTCAGACACTTAACACTTCCTAGCTGTGTGACCCTGGGCAAGTCACTTAACCCCAGCCTCAAAAAAAAAAAAAAAAAAAAAAAAAAAAAAAGAATTTAAATTTGCATTTCTATAATGAATAGTGATTTAGAACATTTTTATATGACTATTGACAGATTTGATTTCTTCTTCTGCAGACTGCCTGTTTCATATTCTTTGGCCATTTGTTAATAGAGAAATGACTCATATTCTTATATATTTTATCCTGTTCTCTATATATTTGAGAAATAAGATCTTTATCAGAGAAACTTACTGCAAATTCTCCTCCCCTTCTTGTTTCCCCCCTCCCAGTTTTGACTGCATTGGGTTTGTGTACAATCCCTTTTTTTAATTTCATATAATCCAAATATCTCTTTTATCTTCCATGATCTTCTCTATCTCTTGTTTGGTCATTTATTCTTTATCTATCCATAGATATGACAGGTAATTTTTCTTGTGATCTTCTAATTTCCTTATAATATTATCCTTTATGTCTAAATTATTCACCCATTTTGAGCTTATCTTGTTAGAAGTGTGAGCTGTTGGTCTGTACCTAGTTTCTGCCAAATTGTTTTCCAGTTTTTGCACGAATTTTTGCAATTCCTTGTCCTCAATAGTTCTTGTCCTTAAAATGTGGATCTTTTGAATCAAACATTTGATTTTTACAGTCATTTACCCCTGTGCATTTTGTACCTGTTTTAATCTACTGATCCATCACTCAATATCTTACCCAATATCAAATTTTTTTGAAAGATTGCTTCTTTGTAATATAATTTAAGTTTCGGTACTCCCCCTTCCTTTTCATTTCTTTCATTGATTCACTTGATTTTTTTTTTTTTTTTTACTTTCTGTCCTTTCAGATAAATTTTGTTATTGTTTTTCTAGCTCTATAAAATAATATTTTAGTAGCTTAATTGCAGTGGCACTGAACAAGTAAAGTTAAAATTACCATTTTTATGATATTGGTTTAGCTTACCCACAAGCAATTAATATTTCTACAATTTTAAAGATCTGACTTTATTTGTATATCCTGTCAGTGTGCTCAAATAGTTTCTGGAATGTTTCGGCAAGTGAATTCCTATATATTTTACATTGTCTCTAGTTATTTTAAATGAAATTTCTTTTTCTATTTATTTCTCTTGGATTTTGTGGTAATACATAAAATGTTGTTGATTCATATAAGTTTATTTTATATCTTGAAACTTTGCTGAAGTTGTTTCAATTAGTTTTTTAGTTGATTCTAGGATTCTCTAAATATTATATTGACTTTAAAGAGAAATAGTTTTGTTTCCTTATTGTGTATTTTAATTCATTCAATTTCTTTTTCTTCTTTTATTGCTATAGATAGTATTTCTAGCACAATGTTAAATAAAAGTGGTGATAACAGGCATCCTTTGATCTTATTGGGAAGATTT
Organism: Sminthopsis crassicaudata; assembly: GCF_048593235.1. Classification (NCBI taxonomy): domain Eukaryota; kingdom Metazoa; phylum Chordata; class Mammalia; order Dasyuromorphia; family Dasyuridae; genus Sminthopsis; species Sminthopsis crassicaudata. The sequence continues at coordinate 276,226,479 of NC_133618.1, forward strand.
CTAGATTAACCCTATTATAGATAATGCTTGCTTGTTTTAGATAGATGCTAGTCATCATTTTAATGAAAGCTCCATTAAATCCTATGCTTTCTAGAGCTTTAGGAATGAGTGTTGTATTTTGTCAAAAGCTTTTTCTGACTAGAAACTGAGTGGATGATCATCAGTTGGAGAATGGCTGACTAAGTCATAGCATATGAATGTTATGGAATATTATTGTTCTATAAGGAATGATCAGCAGGATAATTTTTAGAAAGACTTACATGAATTGATGCTAAGTGAAGTGAGTTGTACCAGGAGATCACTGTACATAGCAACAGCAAGGTTATACAATGAACAATTCTGATGGATATGGCTCTTTTCAACAATGAGATAACTCAGATCAGTTCCAATGGTCTTGTGAAGAAGAGAGCCATCTGCACCCAAAGAGAGGACTGTGGGGACTAAGTATCGATCAAAACATAGTATTTTTACTCTTTTTGTTGTTGTTTGCTTGCATTTTGTTTTCATTTTCATTTTTTCTTTTTTTTGATCTGATTTTTCATGTGCAGCACAATATGAAAATATGTATAAAAGAATTGCACATGGTTAACATATATTGGATTACTTGCCATCTGGGGGTGGGGGAGGGAGGGAAAATATTTAGCACACAAGGTTTTGCAAGGGTGAATGCTGAAAATTATCTATGTATATATTTTATAATAAAAAGCTTTAATAAAAAAGAACAGAAAAAGTAAACTTTTGTGTTCTCCAGAATGAATAAATTTAAAAAAAAGAAACAGTTAAAAGATACCTCAGACATCATCAATATATATGTATTCAGATTGTTTTTCCTATTAAAATGTAAATGTCTTGATGTGGAAAAAAACTTTTTCTGCTTCTATTGATATTAGCATATAATTTTTGTTGTTTTTGTTATTGATATAGGAAATTATGCTTTTAGTTTTCCTAATATTGAACTACCTCTGCCTTCCTGGTATAAATAGCACTGATCATAATGTATGGTTTTTGTGATATATTGTTGTTATCTACTTACTAGTGTTTTACATAAAATTTTGCATTAATATTGTTTAGAAAATGTAAAGTCCGGATTAATTCCTTGGAGTCTCAGGATTAGACATTCAGGATAAATTGAAGTCCTTGATCTTTAGGGGGAGAAGTGAAGGAGACAGACAAAACTGCCAGGAGGTTCCTGGATTCTCAAGTCCAAAGTCACCAACTTCACTCCTCCTTGTCCTGTGGCCAAGTGAAGTTTTCTGGCCTTTGTCACCCTACCCTCTAATCCTTGCCTACAATTCTCTTAACCACAAACATTGAGCCAGCAATAACTGTGAGAAGAGCAATTCCAAATATATGCTAATAGAGTCATTGTCGAATAGGTAATTAGCTTGGTTGTCTGATTCAAGTGCACCTATTCAGAGTTTCAGCCCTTTGCAAGAGAAATTGATCTATATTTTCTCCTTCCTCCCCATTCCCACTCTTCCTGCTTTAGGTATCAGCACTATATTTGTATTGTAAAAGGAATTTGATAGGACTTCTTCTTTGGCTATTTTTTTTTTTTAACAAATAGTTTATATAGTACTGGAGTTAGTCACTCTTTAAATGTTGGGTAGAATCCACTTGTGAATCCATGTGATCTCAGGGATTTTTTTCTTATGGAACTCACATATGACACTTAATTTCTTTTTCTAAGAGAGGGTAGTATTCTTAAGTATTCTTTTCCTCTTAATCTGGTCAATTTATATTTTTATAAATGCTGACTCATTTTTATTGGCATATAATTGGAAAAAATATTTCCCAGCAATTGGTTTGTTATCTTCTTAATTGGTGGTAAAATTATTCTTTTTGTTTTGAATACTAGTAATTTAATTTTCTTTCTTTTAAAAAAATCAAATTAACCATGGTTGATATATTTTATTGCTTTCCCCTCATAAAACCAACTTCCAGTTTTATGTATTACTTCAATAGTGTTCTGGCCTTCACTTTAATTAATCTCTCTTTGATTTTTCAGGATTTCCAATTTCCAATATTTAAATGGAAATTTAAAATTTGTTCTTTTTTTCTTGTTTCTTTTTTTTTTTTAAGTTTTGTGTCCAATTCATTTATTTGCTCTTTCTCTATTTTATTGATGTGAATATTTTGAGATATGAAATTGCTCTTAAGCACTGTTTTAGCTGCATCCCATAAATTTTGGCATGTTGTATCATTATTTTCATTAATGAAATTATTACCATGATTTGTGCTTATTCTTTAGGATTAGATAATTTAATTTCTGCTTAATTTTAAATCTGTTTCCATAGCCCTTTATTGAATATAATTTTTATTGCATCATGTTATGAAAAGGATGCATTTAATATTTCTGCTTTTCTGCATTTGGTTGTGAGGTTTTATGCCCTATTACATGGTCAATTTTTGTGTAGGTATCATATACAGCTGAGAAGACAGATATAATCCTTTCTGTTTTCCATCCAATTTTCTCCATAGATCTATAACATCTAAAATTTCTAAATTATTAAACAAATTCTATTCATTTTCTTAACTTCTATCTTGTTAATTTTATGTTGAATTTAATTAGTTCTAAGAAGGGAAAGTTGAGGTCCTCTACTTAGACAGTTTTATTTACTAACTTTCTTTTTAAGAATTTAGATACTGTGCCATCTGTTATATATATATATATGTGTGTGTGTGTGTGTATTTATTATTTATATTACTTTTATTGTCTGATTATATTTTAAAATTAGGCCTATTTTTGCTTTTGCTTTGAGGTCATGATTCTACCCCACCTTACTACTGAAGTATAGTAGATTCTGCTCCATCATCCCTACATTATCAATGTACACCCATACCTTCTGTCTCTATTTATCTTTATACATATGTATATATGTTTGTATGTATGTATGTATTCCTTTTAATTGTCTTAGTAATGATTAAAGTTCTTAAGAGTTACAAATATAATTTTCCCACATAAGAATGGTAAACAGTTTAACTTCATTGAATCCTTTATGATTTCTCTTTCTTGTTTTACTTTTTAATGTGTTTCATGAGTTTTCTGTTTGAATATCAGATTTTCTGTTTGACTCTGGTATTTCCATGAGGAATGCTTAAAAGCTCTGTCCAATATTCTAGTTAGCTTTCTGGGGGTCTTGGGACCAGCCTACGTTTCAGCAGAGTAATCACCACAAGAATAGCCAGAGATAAAGTCCAAAAGTCTTTATTGTCTCCTTCACAGTCTGTCTCCTTAACTGGGGCCTGGGCTAGCTTTCTGGAGGGACTTCAGATATAGATTATAGATTTCCAATCATTAGGGGTTAAAATTTCATAAGCCAAATTCTCTAATATCATCTTAACATAAGACAATGTAGCCCCATAAAGAGTGCAATCCTTTTTCAGATCTTTGATAATTTCCAGATCAAAAGAAGTATATTTTCTCCTTTCTTGACCTGAAGAGTCAAACTCTTGAATAACAGGGTATGCTTCTATTCTTAAATCAGATAGATCCTGTCCTTCTTTTTTAGCTTTAGCTAATGCCTTTTGTAATCTTAACATAGGAAGTAGATAAAGCTCCTGCATGGATGGTGTTGATGGTGTTACTGCCCTTCCCCCTCTTCCTTTTCCCTTCATCTATGAAGGGTTAATTGAGAGAGGTAGGTCAGGGGGTGGGGAATGCCCTAATAGCTTCTGCTGTGAAGCACCACACTCCTTAATTTCATCAGCACTGTACTTAACTCTTTTCTTGTCTAATTCTTCATGCTTTTTAACTGTTTTATCAGCACCCTCTTCTTCCTACACTTTCTTCTTTTTCCTTATTCTAAAACTTACGGAATTCCCTAAAGCCAATTATATTAAGTTATATATACAGAATATTTCTTTAGGGAATTGAATCAGGACCATTATCATTGTAATATTCTATTAATTGCTCTCCTACTAATTTCCATTTATCTGTCTCTAATTCTTCTTCCTTGGAGAACCAAGGGGATGTGCATTCTAAAGTCCAGGGATCTGCTCCCATGTTACAATCAAACCTTGGTTTTATTATTAGTCTAACTATGCTTTCTACATGTTTTCCTTGAGGTAGAGAAGGCTCTTTTCTAAATATTTGTCCCATTTCAGCTGAAGCACTAGTTTAGCCCTTAACAAAGTTTCCTTTTTGTCTATTTTTGTACTCACCCTAATTTCTGAGTCACAGAGATTTTTCCACTGAACTCAGGATTATGTCAGTATGGGCTGCTGAGTATAAATCCTTAGTTCCATGTTCGGGCACCAAAATGTAATGTTCTTGTTAGTTGTAAAGGGAAGGATGATTGATTTAAACAAGGTGTTAACTCAGTGAAATTGATAAGACAATAGTTATCTAGTGTAGTGTGGTGATTAATAGTTCTCTAGTTCAGTACATGTACTTAGTTCTTAATATAGTTCTACAAGATTAACACCTATTCTACAAGATTGACATTTTTGTTTTTGATAAAGGCCTCATTTCTAAAATATATAGAGAGCTAAGTCAAATTTATAAGAATACAAGTCATTCCCCAATTAATAGTCAAAGGATATGAACAAACAATTTTCACTTGAAGAAATTAAAGCTATCATCTATAGTCATATTAAAATTCTCTAAAGTATTACCAGTTAGAGAAATGTAGATTAAAACAACTCTTATCACTTCACAGTTATCAGACTGGCTAACATGACAGAAAAGTAAAATGATAAATGTTGGAGATGATGTGGGAAATTGTCACATTAATGAGTTGTTGGTAGAGTTGTCAATTAATTCAACCATTCTGGAGAGCAATTTGGAATTGTGTGCAAAGGTCTATAAAACTGTGCATGGCCTTTGATCCAGCAATACCAGTACTAGGTCTCTATCATAACAAATCATAATAAATAGAAAAGACCCACATGAAGAAAAATGTTTATGACAGTTCTCTTTGTGGTGGCAAAGAATTGAAAATTGATGAGATGGTCAGCAATTGGGGAATGGCTAAACAAATTGTGGTATATGAATATAATGGAATACTATTGTTTTATAAAAAATGATGAACAGGCTGATTTCAGAAAAGCCTGGAAAGACTTATATGAACTGAGGCTGAGTGAAATAAACAGAACAAGGAGAATATTGTACATAATAATAGTAACATTGTGTGAATGGTTGACTGTGATGGACTTTGCTCTTCTCAACAATACAGTCATCGAAGATAATTCCAAAAGACTCATGATGGAAAATGCTATCCACATTCAGAGAAAGAACTATGGAGTCTGAATTAAGATTGAAGCATACTTTTTTCACTTTTTGTTATTTTTTCCCTCCTTTCTCATGTGTGTGTGTGTTGTTTTGTTTTGTTTTTTTTTTTTTGCTCTGATTCTTCTTTTACAACATGATTAATGTGAAAATATGTTTAATATAATTGTGCATGTATAACCTATATCAGATTGTTTGGGGTCTTGGAGAGGAGAAAAGAGAAAGAGAAAAAAGACAAATCAAAATTTTTTACAAATAAATGGCAAAAAATAATAAATTAAAAATATCTTTTATTCCTTCTCCCTATTAACAGTGTTTTATTTTTAAAATTATATATAAAGATAATTTTCATATTTATAAGATTTTGAATTTCCCATTTTTTCTCCCTCCCTTCCTCCCTCCACTCTCTTTTCTCAAGACAGCAAGCAATAAAATATAGGTTATAAATGTAGAATAATGTTAAATATATTTCTACATTGGTCATGTTGTATAATTCAACAGTTCTTAAATTATCTCTCCTTGATATATTTTCCAGGTCAATTGTTTTTTCAAAGAGATTTAAGATTTGCTTCTATTTTTTATTCTTTTGGCTTTGTTTTCTTGTTTCTTTATATCTTCATGGAGACATTAGCTTTCAAACTTGCCCAATTCTAATTTTTAAGAAATTCTTTTCTTCAGTGAACTTTTGTACCTTCTTTTCCATTTATCAAATTTTACTTTTAAAGAGTTCTTTTCTTTAGTGAATTTTGGTCTTTTTTTTCCCACTTGACCTTGTTTTTCCTTTTAAAGATGATTTCTCTAATTTTTAAAAATGCCTCTTTTACCAAGCTGGTGACTCTCCTTTTATAATTTTCTTGCATCACTCTCTTTTCTTTTACTAATTTGTCCTCTATTTTTATTGATTAAAAAAATTCATTTTGAACTCTTCCAGAATTTTTTGTTGTTCTTGTATTCAATTCACATTCTTTTTATTTTGAGACTTTGCTTGTAGCTATTTTGATACCATCACCTTCTTTTGAATTTGTGTCTTAATCTTCCCTGTCACAATAATAACTTTTTATGATCAAGATCTTTTTAAATTGTTTTCTCATCTCCCTAGCCTATTTCTTAACCTTTATCTTTATGCTAAAGTTGGACTCTATTACTATGGTTTAGGAGGCACTGTCCCAAGCTTCAGTTTTTTGATACTGCTGTTTTCAAAGCTAACTCTCAGGGTCTTTAAGTTTTCAGTACTTCCAAGATGGCATGATCTGAGGAGAGGTATGGTCACTGCTCTTTTGACCTATACTCTGGTCTTTACTCAGGGAGGGATCTTTTTCTCTTTTAGCTGCAGGTACTAACACACTCCTTGGCTCTGGAACTAATATTGGGGTCCTTGTTCTTTTGTGAGTGACCACTTTTCTCCACCCAGGAAATGTGACCAGTATTCCTGTTCCCTTGGGGTCCCAGCCATTAGTGCTTCTCTTTGCCCTGTGACCATGAGATGGACCTGCATATGGGCAATGCAACCAGGTCCTAAACCTCACACCAGCAAAGGGTTTGTTGTAATCTTTTTCTGACCAATTGTATAATCCTGCTAACTATCTGTGGATTTATAGTTCCTTCCTAAAACTTCAGCTGTTGCTGAATTACATCCAGGGTCTGCTACTGGAGTTGGCATGACTGACTTGTGCTATGCTCTAGACCCAGATACCATATCAGTGTCACAGACTTTTCCTGCAGATCTTCTAAGTTATTTTGGGCCAGAAAATTGTTTTACCTTTGCCACTCTAGAATTAGATTAGAGGTGTTATTTTAAAGTTGTTTAGAGGGGAATATGGGAGAGTTCAGGTGAGTTTCTGCCTTTATTCTGTCATCTTAGCTCTCTTCCATCTCCTTTTTTTTTTATATTAAGGTGTTGCTGAACTAGTCTTGTGATTTCATGGGTATAAGGAATTCTCATTACCGATTGACACTGACTACAATTGAGTACCCTAAGGTATTCAAATGTTAATAACTTGCCCAGGGAAACATAGCCAGTATGTATCAGAAGACTTGAAAATGTCTTTCTAGTTCTGAGGCTGGTTCTCTAGCTACTAAACCACATTTTGTCTCATGCAAGCATGCTAAAAGATATAAAAAATTGATATAGCACTCTGAGGGAAAAAAAAATTGTACACTAATCTACTGTAGGTGGAATTCTAGATTGGTCCAACTGTTCTGGAAAATAACTTGGAATTATGTAAGAAAAATTGGCTCTAATGATATGTTACTAAGCTTATATCTTAAAGCTGCCAATAATGGGGAAAATTTACCTATGTTAAAATATTCCTAATATTGCTTTTACTTATAACAAAAAAGCAAACCAAAAACTCTCCTAAAAAGGAAGTATGCTGGAACTCTATCTTCCCAGAAATCAGCAGAAGTCAGGACCACTAAATGTTTTTATTCTAGATCTTTACCGTTGCCTCCAAAGCCAGGTCACGAGTGCAAGTGAGCGTGAGTTCCACCACCTAAGTTTCTCTTACTCCTCCCACACAAGTCACTTCCCCCTCTTTGTCCCACCAATCAAGTCAGCACAGAACAGCTGGGGAGGGTCAACCTTCAAACAAGTTAATAGGGAACCGTCCAATTGGCAATTAGTCTCACGTGCTTCATTATCCAAGTGCATTGCTCAGTTCTAGCCCTTTACAGAAGTATATGCTCATCAATTAAAGAATGGCTAAATAATATTGTGATAAAATGTGCAGTCCCTTTGATCCAGCAGTGTTTATATTGGGCTTATATCCTAAAGAGAACTTAAAGGAGGGAAAGGGACCCACATGTGCAAAAATGTTTATGGCAGCCCCTTTTGCAATGGTAAGAAACTGGAAACTGAGTGGATGCTCATCAGTTGGAGAATGGCTGAATAAATCATGGCATATGAAAATTATGGAATATTATTGTTCTATAAGAAACGATCAGCAGAATGACTTCAGAGAAGCCTGAAGAGAATTACATGAACTGATGCTGAGTGAAATGAGCAGAACCAGGAGATCATTATACGTGGCAACAAGAAGATTATATGATGATCAGTTCTGATGGACATGGCCCTCTTCAACAATGAGATGATTCAGCCAGTTCCAATGATCTTGTGATGAAGAGAGTCATCTGTATCCAGAGAGAGGACTGTGGGAACTGAGTGTGGATCACAACATAGCATTTGCACTCTTTTTGCTGTTTTTTGTTTGCATTTTATTTGCTTTCTCATTTTTTTCTTTTTGATTTTTCTTGCACAGCAAGATAATTGTATAAATATGTATGCATATATTGGATTTAGCATATTTTTTTGTTAAATGAAATGTTTATTTGTTTATTTTTTGTCTTTTTGTTTGTTTGTTTGTTTGTTTTTCTTTTTAAAAAATAATAATAGTTTTTATTTACCAGATATTTGCATGGGTAATTTTACAAAGTTGACAATTGCCAAAACTTTTTTTCTAATTTTTCCCCTTCTCCCCCCCCCCTCCCCCCCCCGCCATGGCAGGTCGACCAATACATGTTAAATATGTTAGAGTATAAATTAAATACAATATATGTATACATAGCATATACTTTTAACATGTTTAACATATATTGGATTACTTGCCATCTAGGAGAGGGAATGGAGGAAAGGAGAGAAAAAATTGGAACACAAGGTTTTGAAGGGTTAATATTGAAAAATTATCCATGCATATCTTTTGAAAATAAAAAGCTTTAATAAAAAATAAAGTTAGAATCATACAATATAAAAAATAATGTGATGTGTAAATATTATGAAATGTTATTGTATTATTAGAAATTATAAACATGAGGGATTTAGAAAAACAAGACTTGTATGAACTTATTTTCTGTGTATTCTTGGACAATATGCTTAACTTCTCCAGGCCTCTGTTTTCTTAGTTGTAAAACATGGCGGTTGAGCTAGAAGGCCTCTTGATCATCTAGATCTACTTCTAAATTTATAATGATCTATAAACCTATGAACAGATATAAAACAAGGAAAACAAATCCAGGAGAATAATATGCACAGTAATGTCAATGAAAATGATGCCAAATGGCATCCATTTTAGGGTTAAATGCAATGACAAGCCTCTGAGTTGAAGATAGATGTTAAAATATATTGCCTTCTGAAGGGAAGTGCAATGGAAATTGAAGGCAGCTAGGTGGCACAGTGGATAGAACATAGGGTCTGGAATCAGGAAGATTCACTTTCTGAGTTCAAATCTCGCTTCAGACACTTCCCAACTGTGTGGACAAGTAACTTCTTAACCCTGTTTGCATCAGTTTCTTTATAAAATGAGCTGGAGAACGACAAGTCAAATCACTTCAGTATCTTTGCCAAGAAAATCCCAAAAGGGCTTACAAAGAATCAGACATAACTGAAAAATGGCTGAACAATAGCAACAATGGAAACTGAGGTCTAGGGTTTGAATTAGAAGATATTCAAATCTTGATTTATCTCTTTCTACTTGTGCAAACTTAGTCGAGTAATTTAACTCCCCTTGGCTTCAATGTCCCCATCTGTCAAATGAGAGGACTGACCATGTGATTTCCAAGATTTCTTCCAACTCTCTATTTATAATCTGATACATGGCCTTCTGGGTAAAGGCAAGGCCCCTTTCTAAGTGTACAGCAGTTAAACAAGTGTGTGTATGGAAAACCATTGGGGCAGTCATTCATCAGTCACCCTGTGCATGAGCACGTGAGCTGAGCCGTCCCTCAAGCTCGGCTTCCCTCCTCCGGTTCTGAATCTTTCTGGAACATTGTACAACAATGTCTTTGAAGCAGAAGAAAAAAAAAATCCTGCCATTCCTTTGATGCTTCTTTTGTAATGCTGCTTTCCTTTGACTGGTGGGATTAGTTAAAATTTCATCAACTGCTTTATAAAAAAAAAATTCTCCCTGTTGTCATCTCATGAAAAGGGAGGAAATCTCTTGAAGATGCTCGCCACCCACAAGAAGAAGGAGAAGAATCCTATCTGCTGGTTTTTAGAAAACTTAATTTCTCTTGCCAACCTCAAAGCTCCCGCGTTGGAAAGCATTTGGAAACAAACAAGCAAAGCATCTCTTTGTTTAGTGACAGAAAGAGGAAAAGAACGAGGGCGGTGTGATTTTAGACGTTCTCCTTTCTTCGGATGCTTTTTTTTGGGGGGGATACATTTTGGCTTGGGGACCCGACTAAAATCCAGGCCGGTTTGCTGCCGCCCTGAAGACGTTGCGACTTTGATTCTGCAGGGGGCAGTGTGACACAAGCCCACAGCGATCCTGCGCTCTCAAGTCATCCCCCAAACTGGGCTTTTTGACAACAAAGGCAAAAATTGTCTTAAAGGCTGTAAATCTTGGATACTAAATTTCTGTGCGAGAAGCAGTCGTCCCGGCGTCATAATTAAAAATGCTACTGAAACATAAATCCCTCCCCCCACCCCCAGCTCCCCCCAGCTTGCCATTAGCGGCTTTCATTTCCCCGCGAGGCAGCTCTGGTCTGAACTCCCCATTAGCACGAACCGGAGAGATTTCTAATAGAGTCAGCAGAGAATCTCCCCCTTCCGTCTGCTGGAATGAATGAATGGTATAGAGTCAGGAGAGAGGACGGTTCTTTCTCTCCCTAACTGCAAGAACTTCTTAAGCATCTTAAGAGCGCGGGCTCGGAGGCGGGAGACAGGGGGGACTCGAGCCCATCACCTCACCTCACCGGCCCTCAGTTTCCTCATCTGTTAAGGAAGGAGCGGACCATAGCTCTGAGTGCCTTTAGTCCTAAATCCCTCTTTCTATGGGGCCTTTCGTTCAGGAGTTTAAAGCCGGAAAGAGACAAAGAGTGGATGTCTCTGCTTCCTAAAATGGACAGGCCGGAATGAGGCTCCTGACCCTGTCCCGTTGTTCTTAGCGCCTGTGGTCTGGGGGGAGGGGCAGAACGGGAAGGGAGTGAGGGGATGTTCATGTGTGCGCGTGAGGGTGTACATGCGGTGTGCTTACTCTCTTCCCCCGATAGGAAGAAGCCCACCTGGCTATTACCGGAAATAACCCAGCCCCAGAGTGATGTAAGGATGGATCAGCCTCCATTGTCTATCCCTCCGCCTCTGGACACTTCAACAACCTTTGAGATATTGATTAGCATACCTTTAGATATCTTTTATCTTTTTTCTGGCACTTCCCTCAGAAACCCTCAAGGTCATATTTCCCCTATAAAAGATCTGCTAAGTCCAGAACTCCCCCTACCAGATCTTCTCTCTCTCCCTCTTAGTGCCTTCCCTTTAATGGCTTCTTCCTTCTTACACAGCTAATTCTGGGTAGTCTGCCATGGCTCTAACCTGTCGGTCAACGGTGCGTTCTCCTTTAATGGATTTTTGCAAACTCTTTCCTTTGGGCCTTTCCTAACCTTAGTGTCTCCCAATCTTTTTCACCTTTGCCACTCCTGGTGCCTCTTATTTTGTCTCATCTATATTCCTATAATACCTCTTATTTTGTCTGTAACCTCTTCTAAATAAACCTACTTTCTGGCAAAGGGAATGATCGTTGTGAATTTGTCACATGTTCATTTCAAACTAGGAATGGCTACCCTGACTTCGTTTTATCAGTGTGCATATGTGTGTGTTTATGAGTATTTAGGGGAAGATTTAGAACCCATCTGAGCTTGAGACAAACACTTCTTAGGTATATGAACTGAAATTTTAAAGATGAAGAACAATCTCTAGAAAATGGGATGCACTTGGAGGAATTTATATGGAGGAACTCACCAATAATAAGCTTAACAATCTTATTCTCCACAAACCTTTCTGTCAAGAAATGCTGAAAAACTAGAATACTTTTCACTAGTGAGACCAGGCAAAATCCAAACCTGCAAAGGACTACCAAGAGCTTCCATGACTATGTGGGCTGCTCCTCACTTCTAAAATATATTATTGTTGTCCTTCAGTCATTTCAGTCGTGTTTAACTCTTCATGGTCCTATTGGGACTTTTCTGGCAATGACACTGGAGCGGTTTGCCATTTCCTTCTCCAGCCCACTTTACATTTGTGTTAAGTGATTTCTTTAGTGTCACACAGCTAGTAAGTGTCTGAGACTGAATTTTAACTCATGAAGAAGAGTCTTCCTGCCTCCAGGCTTGGTATTCTGTCCATGTGTCACCAGCTGCCTCTAGCTGCCTAGAATATTACATTACTTCTTAGAATTCCTAGCTCTCTTCAACACTCAAACTCAGGAGCCACCTTCATATATGAAACCTTTCCTGACACTTGCAACTGCTAATCCCCTTGTTAATTTACTTCCATATTTACCCTGTATTTTGTATTTATACATATCTGACTGCTAGGTGATACAATAGATAGGACTGGAGAAAACCTGAGTTTTCCTTCTGGCCTCAGACAGCTGTGTGACCTTGACCCAGTCAATAGGGACAAAAATAATTATCTCTTACTTTGTAAAGTTGCTGTGAGAATTAAAGAAACAAGCTTTGTAAACCTTGCAATATTATATAAATGCTAGCTATTCCTAGGGTCACTTTGTCATAGAAGGTATACTCCCTGAGAGTAGGATCTTATTCTACTTTTGCTTCAGTATTATTAACATAGTTTATCATAGTGCCTGCTACAATGTATGCTTAATTAAAACTGACTTGAATTGAATTAACTGTAAAATAAGTTGGATTGAGCTCCATGGCCTTTGATTATTGCTCTCAGTTTATGACTCCATGATCTTATGAACATTCTCACAGACCGAGTTCAATCGTCCTCTGCATCTCAAAATATATAACTCTGGAAAAAAGTGACGAATGAAACATGAAGAAAACCCAAGTGAGCTTATAGTAGCAGCTACATACACTGGCATCAGTGAGGCAATGGGCTCAGAATGACTCTATTACATTCTCCAGAATGACTTTTCCAAAGACTTTTGTGAAACCTACTTATCTGGGTGGCTCACTGGGCAGAGCACTGGAAGTTTTGTGTTCAAATCTGGCCTCGGGCACTGATTAATTTTGTGACCAAGGGCAAGACTCTTAATCTATGTCTACCTCAGTTTCCTCATCTTTACTGTGATGACCTTGGTCCTCTGAAAACAAAGGACAAACAATAACAAAAAATGGGGATAATAACAGCCTCCCAGTGTTGTTGTGAGGATCAAATGAGATAATATTTGTAAAGCACTTTGCTGACCTTAAAACATGATATTATAGTGGAAAAAATGCTTCAGAAAAACCTGATTTTAAATTCAGACTTAAACACTTATTAGCTGTGTGACCCTGGACAAGTCAGTTATTTGCCTCAGTTCCTCATTGTAAAATGAGCTGGAAAAGAAAATGACAAACCCCTTCTATATCTTTGCCAAGAAAACCCTAGATGGGTTATAAAGAGTCAGACAGAACCAAAAAACAAGATATTAAGAGTTGGACATGTCTGAAAATAAACAACAACAAAACTCTCTACACATTCTAGCTATTATTATCTCAAAGAGCTTATATTCCACTGGGTAGAATATTATGTCAATATCTGCATAGATAAATTAAATATGTATATATTTAATTTGGTAGATATGTTATTATATTATTAGCTATATATTTTGGTAGATATATATTACATGTATATATACTTTTCATTTAATTTGTCATATATACATATAAAATACACATGTATGTATGTATGTATGTATGTATGACAAATTAAATGAAAAGTATTTTTTATGAGTTAGAGGAGAGCACCAGGAGAGAGTATAGAGTCAGGAAGAAACTTGTGTAGAAAGTAGAACTTGAGTTGTTTGGAATGGAATTTGGGATTCTAAGAGGTAGAGGTGAGGGAGGAAAAACATTCCAAGTGTAATGGGGCCAGTTGAAAAAAGACATTGAAGTGAGAGATAGAATGCAGAATGCATGAGGTAGGAATAACAAAAAATCATTTTGGAAAGAGAGATTGGAAGCAGATTGTGAAGACATTTAAGTGCTAAATAGAAAAAAAATGTTATTTATCAGAAAGGAGATAGAGACTCATTGGAGTTTCTTGAGCAAGAGAGTAACATGATTAGATTCATACTTTAAGAAAAAGGAATGAGAACTCATTTTTTGTGTTAAAAAATGGAGGCCAATTATATTAGCCTCAGAATTCAATTCAACCTACATTTATTAAGCATTTATTATATGAAGAGTGCATGGAAAACCTAGAGGGAGGTATAAAGTTTCAACAAAAAATGGTCCTTGCCTTCATGAGTTTATAATCTAGTAGATTTTTCTGTGCCACCTTCTCTCTGCATGTGTGTCTGAGATGTGCGTAAATAAACAGAGCTGTATTGGAATATTGATAGCAGCTGACATTTATAGAGCTCTTTTCAGATTTTCAAAGTGCTGCATGCACATTAACTCATCTCATCTTTGCAACAGCCCTATGAGTTAAGTACAGAACATTGCTCTAAAATCTTCTAAGAAGGCTTCTACCATCAGTGAAAAAAAGTCCCAAGTGGACCCAGTTGATGGCAGAAAGGTTGTCCTCTCTATCTATATGATACTATGATCTAGGATACTATGTGAAAAAGGGTAGCTACTCCTTATAGTACAATCAGAAGAAATGATGATGAGCATTTCTTCCAGGTAGAACTGTTTTCAGACAAAGTGGAAACAAGTCATTGGAGTGAGAATTCACAACTTTGCCACAAAACCTCTTTTATAACAATTGCAGAAAATATGCAAAATCCAATTCTGAGTGGGAAAGCCTAGGAAAAAATAACAGGGAATAAGTTTTCCAGCCTAGAAAAGCTTAAAAAGATAGATATGTTTGTAGAAATTGAGGTAGGACTGCTCAGGAAACAGCACCAGTTTATGATGGTCCCATTGGCTTGTGACTACACCATTAGCAATAGGGAGCAACCCAGTGTTCAAGTTTGATAAAGAGATTGAACAACTGGGCAGAAAGAGGTCCCTGGACTAGAACTTGGAGCAGAAATGGATGTCATACTTAGTTCTAGGTCACTTCTAGGGTAGAAGTGAGCAATCTTAATCATCAAGGAACAAAGAAGATCAGGAGCAGATCAGGAAAGCTCTAAATAGGCCTTTTTCCAGATCACACTATATTGCAAATACTGAAAAGTTACCGACTCCCAAATCAAGCTGTGAAAGCAGCAGAAGGACAAAAAAAAAGATGCTATCGCCAAATATCCTACAGTCCAATATAATGTAAAATTCAAAGTTGAGAAACAGGCTGAAAAAATGAGCAAACAAACAAAAGGACCTGATCATAAAAAGCTACTATAGTGAAGGGAAGCTCAAGAAACAAACCTTGAAAAAGACAATGACTTAAAAAATACACAAATCCTCAAAGGAAAAAAAATGCAAGTTGGATATAATTCCAAAAAGTATTTCTAAAAGAGCTAAAGAAAGAGAAAAATAAATAAAAGAGAAAAAAAAAAGACTAAAAAATTACATAAGAATGGTTGAGGAAAAATTGGGAAAAGAAATGAGAGCTAAGAAAGAAAATTACAAAAAAAATATTGGTTAAAAAAAAAAGGTATAAAAATTGATGAAAAAAATCCTTAAAAATCAGAATTGGTCAAGTGAAAGCTAATAACTTTACAAGACATTAAGAAACAATGCAATAAAGTCAAAAGACTGAAAAAAGAGAAGAAAATATGAAATGTCTCATAGAAAACCAGCTGACCTAAAAATTAGATCTAAAAAAGATATTGATCTTCCCAAAATCCATGAACAAAAAAGAATCAAAACATCATATTTCAAGATATTATAAAGGAAAACTTCCCAGATACCTTAGAACCAGAGAGCAAAGTAGAAATAAAAATAATTTGCTGGTAACTTCCTGAAAGAAATCCCAAAACGAAAACTCCAAGGAATATTATGGCCACAATCCAGAGATCCAAGGTCAAGGAGAAAATATAACAAGCAGACAAAAAGAAAAAAAAAATTAAATACCATGGAGTCATGGTCAGGATCACACGGATTTAACAAATACAGCTATAAAGAAGCAGAAGGATGGAATGTCATATTGTGGAAAGCAAATGAGTTAGGATTGCAGCCAACAATAACCTACTCAGTAAAACTGAGTATAATCCTATAGGGAGAAAAATGGATTTTTAATGAAATAGAAGATATTCAGACATTGCTGAAGAAAAGAGAAGAACTAATTCAAAAATTTAACTTTCAAACAGAACTATTCTCAAGATTGAAACTTTGGAGCCTTTTACTTTTTTTTCCCTTTCCTGAAATGTAAATAACACCTTTTACTTTCTTGAATGTAAATAAAAAATAAATGATTGATTTACTGAGAAAATAAATGATTGATTTTTTCCTCAATGACTTGGATGCTAAATCTATATTGAGGGTTTGAGACTGTTTTGTGCTATCTGTTTCTGCACTATGGAATAATGCTTTTATCCTTTTGGTAAATGAGTTTCACATTAATTTACATGACAATAAGAATTATTGAATGATACATAATTTTTGTTGCCTATTTAATTGACTCTCCCCGACAATGTGCACTTTTTCGGTAATGTCAGTTGGGTTACAAGGACTCTAGGGTAGGAGTGTACAGAGTATAAGAATGTGAGATAAAGGACACTACTTTCATTAGAGGCTCTCTAACTTTTTCCACTCTATTTCTGGCTACCCTTTAACTTACAATTTGAAATTGTACGTATTATTGAAATCTGTGTCTTTGAGATTACAATTGGCATACCTGGCCCTATAGGGAGTCATCTCTGGGGAATGTGGACCAGAGCTTCTTTGGAAACTTTCTGGGACTCAATATAGAAGGGTCTTGTGTTCTGAGATAAAGCAAACCTCTTATTGGCTATTGGACAGAAAGAGCTCATTGGATCTTTAAAAGAGAATTATTACATGTACTATTCTTTCTCTTTTCCTTTATTACTGTATCCTTGTTTTAAGTCTTTTGTCAATTGTCTGCACTGTATATTGAGTACCACTCCCCTTTGGGGAGATCCCAGAGAGTAACCTATGCCTAAAATTTAATTGGTTTCTACCAGGGGTCTGTAGAAAAAGCCAAAAACTGGGAGAAAAGAATACCATTCTCATTAGAGACCAGACTCTACTTACCCTTTTTGTCCCCCTTCTTCACCTTATCTGATTACCACATTTACTAGAGTTCCTTAGTGCAGAAAAAGTGAGTAGGCAGGACCACAGTCTGTTAGTCTCTAAATGGATTAAAATTGCTAGACATATTTGAAGTATTTCTCATATTCTAAAATTGTAAGAGGATTTGTGAAGTCAGGTTTCTAAGGGCATACGAGAGTGAGATAATTCAATTCTATTCAATTCTAATTTCAATACAATATCTTTAGTAAATGTTTATTTTTTGTATGTATAGAATACTGTATTATATGCTATGAGCATACAAAGTTTAAATAAAACATAATCCTGCACTTGCAGAACTTAGTCTAATGGAGGATAAGACAATGACAAAGATTGCTATAATATATGGTAAGGATATCTGCAAGATACATGGTAGGTAACAGGAAATCTCTGGGAGGAGGTGGCATTTGCATTTGCTTTAAAGAATGGGTAGGAATTCAACAGATGATTTAGTGAAAAATTCATCTTCCTGAGTTCATATCTGACCTCAGACACTAGCTGTGTGATCCTAGGCAAGTTACTTAACCCTATTTGCCTTAGTTTCCTCATCTGTCAAATGAACTGGTGAAGGAAATGGCAAACCACTCTAGTATCTTTGACAATCTGCTCTCCCAATCCCCACAAAAAAGGGGTCATAAAGAATTGAATGCAACTTAAAAACAACTGAACTAGAAAGTCAACAGATGAAGAGTCATCAAAAGATAATTTAATGTTAGTTGACTTAACTGCTCAATCAGTATAGAATTTATTCAATCTCTTCAGGTCTCAATTTCTGAATCTTTAAAATGGGTTTTGCTCCTCAATAAGTATAGAAAAAGGAATCAATTTCAGTAGAAGTCAGATCAAATGGTAGGATGATAGAAAGACATACAATAACAGCGAAAATTAACGTTTGTATAGTGCTTTAAAATTAGAGTACGTAATATCTGATTTGCACCTCAGTAAAACCCTAGGAAGAGGTACTACATGCACGACTATCTCCACTTAATGAAGAAAATGAGAATCTATAATTGTTGTTTCAGAGACAGGTTTTGAACCCACATTTTCCTGATTTCTAGAGGTAGTACACAATCCATTAAAGCTATAATGTCAGACTTAGGAACCCAAGTTCATTAGAGATAGGAAGTGGTGTCAGGTGGGTTACAAGGGCTAAACTTCACACGCTATTCCTTTCCTGGCTGGAATATTTCCTTAAAATAACCTTCATGTTGCATGCATTTAAGTAATTTAAATTAGTTTTTGTTTAACTAATTTATGATTTAGCCAAGGTGTCTCACAATATGTATATTTTGAACTCATTTGACCATGCCAAGATCCATCTTTCATAAAGATTAATGGAATGATTATTTTTGTATCACAGTGAAGTTAATTCAGGTTGGTGAGAATAAATATTGGCAGCAACCTTTGTTTTAGATGTTAACTCATTCCTAGACAAATGCAACTTTTCTTAAAAAACAAAATGACAAAACCTGAAATATTTAATTATCCATAATGTTAGCTAAATTTTTTATTTTTTAATTCATATTTTTACTGGCTTGGATTTAGTGCTAGAAATTGAAGCAATAGGAGTATGGTAAAGAAAGAAAATCCTAGAAAAATATTATTTTAACTAATACTTGTTGACTATTCATATTGTGGTGTGATAAAAAGAATATTGACTAAAAGTCTGGAAACCTGAGTTCTAATTCCTTCTCTATCACTAACTAACTTTGTGACTGCTACCAAGTTAATTAATCTTTCAGAAGATTGGAATAAATGATCTCTCAGATTGCTTCCACTTCAAATATTTTCTGCTTCATGATTCTTTTTTTTTTTTTCAGAGAATTGGGAAAAAATGGAAAATAACTCAGTCTTTGCCTTTAGGAAGCTTACAATCTAGTAGGAAAGACAGCAACACAAGGTAGCAGTATTAAGTGTCATATAACTATGCTGGCAATAAATGAAATGAATTAAAAGGAGAGATAATTCACTTTTAAAGACATTGATCAGAGAAAGTTGCACAGAGGATGTGACATTTGAAATAGGCTTTGAAGAATGGGTAGGATTTCAATAGGTAGAGAAAGGAGGAAAAGAGATTTGAGAGAACCCATGGCAAACTCTCATGAGACCATAAGATTTGGAGTTGGAAAGGAGCTTTGAAATTATTTACTGTGGACATTGCCCATTTTAAAGATTCAGAAATTGAGACCTGAAATTAGTCCAAGGTCATAAAGTAACTTAAACAACTGACATTCAGATTTCAACCTAGGTCCTTCAACTTCCAGGCTGCAGTTAATGAAGGAATTGTTTTGGGTAATAGTGCTAGAAAAGTTAAGAGAGGTAGACAGAAGGATTCCATTATGGAAGACTGGCTAAGGAGTGTGGATTTATTCCATAGGCAGTGAGGACTCATTGAGGATTTTGGAACAGAGGAGTGACATGATCAAAGTTGAATTTTAGGAAGATTACATTTTTTGGGGAGGAGTCTTTCTTCTGGAGGCCAGAGTAGGACCTCCAACTATATAAAGTCCCCATGGCATACCTACAACTCATCTTTCATTAAGAAGCCCTCTCAGCAAATAATAGAATGCATATACTTTAATTTCCCTTTAGGCCTAATGATTTCTCAAAGGCCTTCCCTAGGCAAATAGGCCAGTTTGCAGTGGTTCTATTATATTGAATTGCCATGATTTCTCTAATCACACACTAGCCAGCTCTGTTTATGCCCGAAGGGTATGAATTCTCCTGGGATGCTGGAATTGAGCAGTTTCTTTATTTATAGTTATATTTTATGTGAGTTTTTAGAGTTTAAAATCTCTATACATATAGATATACTTTTAAAAGACAGGTAGTATGGCAAAAAAAGAGTTCTGGGTTGGTAACCAGAGGACTTGGGTTCAAACCTTGCTTTTTTATTTACAATCTAAATAACTTTGGACTGTGGGTCCCGGTTTTCTCATTTGTAAAAAGGAAATTAGATCTGATGAGCTCTTTTCCTTCAAATTTATGATAATAGTAAGTGCTAACATTTAATAATAATAATAGTTAACACATATATAATGCTTACTATGTGCAAGACATTGTGCCCTGTGCTTTACAATTGTTATCTTATTTGATCTTCATAACAATTGGAGAAGGTAAATACTATTATAGAACTGTATTTTACAGATGAGGAAACTGAGGCAAACAGAGGTTAAATAACTTGCCCATTGTCACACAGCTACTAAATATCTGAAGCTAGATTTGAAATGAGATATTCCTGACTCCCAATCTGGCACTCTATATACTTTTCTACCTAGGGAAAAAAAATGAGGCAACTAGGTGGCAAAGTGGAACAAGTGCCAAATCTGAAGTCAGAAAGATCTGAGTTCAAAACTAGCCTCAGACACTTAGTAGCTGTGTGATCCTGAGTAAGTCACTTGATCTTATTTGCCTCAGTTTCCTCATTCGTAAAATTATTTGAAGAAAAAAAACAAACCATTCCAGTATCTTTAGCTAGAAAAACCCAAATGGGTTCACAAAGAATTAGACATGTTTGGATAACAAAAGAAGAAAAAAGGATCACTATCAAATAAGAGAAATCAGAAAAAGGCTTAATTATAGAATATGTTTTATATATGGCCTAAGTCTGGAAAAGAAGTCAGAGAGTTTAAGAGGTAGATGCTAGCAGAGAGTATTATTCAAGATGGTAGGGATGGGAACAAGGAGCAGAATTTGCAGAGTTTAGAGATGAAGGACAGAGTGCTGGATTGAAGGAACAGAGAATAAGCCATTATGGTTGAGGAATACAGTGTGTGACAAGAGAGTAATGTACATTGAGCCTAGAAAGGCAGACTGGAGGCAGATAGCAAAAAATTTCAAGATATTTACAAGATCTGGTGATTCCTTCCTAGAATCAAGAAGATACTTACAGATAGTTCTAGGGGTAACCCTGAAGAGTTAGGGTTTCTAATATTGTACAAGCCCCTAATTGGTATACTCCTTAATATCAATCAGTTGGAGACATTAAAGTTGACACCAATCACCTTTTACAAAAGGAATTTACTGAGAATGTATAGAAAGAATAGAGATTCCTGAATAATTCTCCAAAACTGGTGAGTCTTACTTTTCCATTATAAATATATGAAGTCCCTTGACAATGGTAAGGTAAGTTAAAGTACTATGTTAATGAGATACATGGATAGAGAACTCCTGTGGTAGAGAGTGCCTCTTTATTGCCCTGCAAGTTCCTTTCTCTTTTGGGGGAGTCAGCACAAAGTTTTCCCATTGTGTTGCATTTCCCTCCTGGTTTCTACCTTCCTGTGGGAAAAGGTGAAACACTATTCCATCTATCATCAGACTCTTCCTTTCCAGGAAAGAGGAGAAAGGCTATTCCATCAAGGGTCCATTCCTGGTTTCCTGTCTTTGAGGAAGGAGAATAAGAACTTTCCTTTAGCTTGTTCTTTCAACAGTTAGTCCCTGACTTAACTGAGGCCCTGAGAAGAATCCCTGAGAAGAACATCGAAATCTGTCTATTCTAATCTTCTCCACTCAGTTTCCTAAAGTGTATGCCTGATCATATCACTCCCTTACTCAATTGACTCTATTTGTTCTTTATCACCTCCAGGATCAAATATAAAATCAAAGCCCTTTATAATTTGTCTCCTTCCTACTTTTCTACTGCTCTTATATTTTATTTATTTTCATAAACACTACAATCCAATAACACTGGCCATCTTGTTGTTCTTTACACAAGAAACTCCATTTTCTAACTTCTGATATTTTTATTGTCCATCTTGTATGCTCAGAATTTTTCCCTTCTCATCTCTATCTCTAGAATGGCTTCCATGGCTTTCTTCAAGTCTGAGCCGAATCCCATCTTTTATAGGAAATCTTTCCTGACCTCCTTTAATTCTCATGCCCTCCCTCTATTGATTATTTCCAATTTATCCTATATATAGTTTGTTGCTACATAATTGTTTACATGTTATCTTGTCATTAGAGCTTCTTGAGATAAGGGCCTCAGTGCTTAGCATAGTACCTGACATATAGTAGGCACTTAATAAATGTTTATTAATTGACTGATTCAGGAGGCAGCATCAGCATTAGATGAGTTGTTTCCTTACTCAGCTGGGCTGATTCCTTCTAAGACCCAGTATCTTGATTGATGACTCAGTCCCTTGCTGAGCTGGGTTGATCAAGTTGTCCAGATGCTAGGATGCCCTTCATGCCCAGCTTCATCCTGCCACTGAATCTGGGACTCTGGTTATTTGTGAAGCTTAGATAGATTTTTTTGGATTTCTTGGTCTTACAGGCTAGGTTAGGCACTCCAATCTCAGAAAACCCATTCATCTAAGGTGATGAAAGAAGGAAAAATAACAGAGACAGAGCCAGCATGTCTTCAGAGACACGTGGTAGCTAGCTGGGAGATAAGGTAGACTGTCTTTCTGCTACCTGACAGTTTTTAGCAGTCAACCTCTCTCAAAAGCTTCCAGGGAAGATAGAGCAAAATTATCTGTTCTAGTACTTTGTAATACACATTCAATTCTGGCTCCATCTCTCCTGAGTTATTAATCATTTCGACTCTAAAGTCAGTTAAAAAGTTTTTTATCATCATATAGTACACACTTTGAGTCATCATAATTGACATTAGCTTTTGATGTACTAATGTGTTAAAAATGGGAGCAGGTAAGGAGTTTTGTATAGCCTTCAGAAAGGGCAAATCTAAGTATATTCTAAGGACAGAGCTCTCACTGGCCAGTCCTTTTGCACATCCTTTTTGAAAGTTGTATTATCTTTATTTGAAATTGTATCACAACAAATATTATAACATTTTAGAAGTTGAAGGAAACATAGATCAACTAGTATATTCTTTATCATTATGCTTATTATAGAGGAAGAAACTGAGGTAAAAAGTCACACAGCTAGTTACGTCAGAGCTTACACTAGAATACAGAGGTCTGAATTCCTATTTGTATATTTCCGATAAATTTAACCATTAAAAGTTGTGTTTGGCTGTTGGTGAAATTGTGAAATGATCCAACCATTGTGGAGAGCAATTTGGAACTGTGCCCAAAGGGCTATAAAACTGCATACCCTTGAATCCAGCAACACCACTGCTAGGTGTGTATTGCAAAGAGATTGAAAAAAAATGGGGAAAGGATCTAGTAGTACAAAAATATCTATAGCAGGACTTTTTGTGGTGATTAAGAATTGGATATAATCAATTGGGAAACAAATGGACAAATTTTGGTATTGTAATTGTGATAGAATATTTTTGTGCTATAAGAAATAACCAGGATGACTTAAGAAAAACCTGGAAAAACTATACTCAAAACGTTACCAAATTGTGCATATCCTTTGATCCAGCAGTGCTACTATTGGGCTTATATCCCATAGAAATACTAAAGAAGGGAAAGGGACCTGTATGTGCAAGAATGTTTGTGGCAGCCCTTTTCGTAGTGATTAGAAAGTTGAAGTTGAAAGGATGCCCATCAATTGGATAATGACTGAGTAAATTGTGGTATATGAATGTTATATATATATATATATATAATCAATTCTGATGGACGTGGCTTTCTTCAACAATGAAAAGATCCAAATCAGTTTCAATTGATCAGTAATGAAGAGAACCAGCTACACCCAGAGAAAGAACACTGGGAAATGAGTATGGACAACAACATAGCACTTTGCTCTTTCTGTTATTGTTTGCTTGCATTTTTGTTTTTTTCCTCAGGTTATTTTTACCTTCTTTCTAAATCCATTTTTCTTGTGTAGCAAGATAACTGTATAAAAATGTATTCACATACTGTATTTAACATATACTTTAACATATTTAACATGTATGGGACTACCTGCCATCTAGGGGATGGGGTGGAGGAAAGAAAGGGAAAAGTTGAAACAGAAGTTTTTGCAAGGGTCAATGTTGAAAAATTACCCCTGCATATGTTTTGTATATACAAAGCTATAATTAAAAATGTAATTAAAAAAAAAGGAAAGAAAAACCTGCAAAGATTTACCTGAACTGATACAAAGTTAAGTGAGCAAAACCAGTAGAATGTTGTATATAGTAATGGCAATATTGTTTGGTGAAGAACTCTGAATAACAGTTCTTCTTAGCAATACAATGATTCAAGGCAATCCCAAAGGACTCAGGTTGAAGCATACTATCTGCCTTCAGAGAAAGAACTGATATTGATTGACTGAAACATTCTGATTTTCACTTTTTCATTTTTTTTCTTTAAATCTTATACAAAATAAGTAATTTTAGAAATGTTTTACCTGGCTGTACATGTACAATCTATATCTGACTGCTTAGTGTCTCAGAGAGGAAGTAGGGAAGGGAGGGAGGGAAGGATAGAATTTGATACTGAAAGTTTAAAAAAAGTGTTAAAATTACATAAACACATAATGGAGAAAATAAAATATTATATTAAAAAAGGAAGAAAAAGGTTGGGTCCATTTAATCACCTGGATAAAACATTGTACTGCTAAAGTCAAAGTCACAGACTAAATTTCCTTATGACCCTATCATAACCACATGGACCCATCATCACCAGAGTACTCATCATCTGCAAAATATCTGGTGTGTGATTAGAGATATAGTTTCTGGCTATAAAACTGTACCTCTAATCACCTTCCAGTTGTCTTGCAAATGACTGTCCCTGGTAATGAAAGAAAAAGAATGAGAGAGGATGGATGACTCTTAGCAAATCCATTACTTTCACTGAAAAAGTAAGTTAAAAACAACATATTTATGTTGGGTTGTAGTTAATGACCTTTATGACTGGAAAAATGTATGCCTAAATATTTATCATGAGGACAATTTGTAAATTGTGCCCCATTTTGTGTCCTAATGTTATAAGCATTTTTGAAAACTTATGGCTCTATATAAATTTTCAGTATTATTATTATTTATTCAAGCAATCAATAAATAGTCATTTACACTAGAAAGACCAGGTGCATCAATGATCTAAAATTTTTGTTATAATTTTACTTCTAAAAATGTTATTCCTATTTCTATTTTCTTTGCCTTGTGGGGGAAAATATATATTGCATCAATTGATGTAGATTGGTTCTTCAGGGTCTTCTTAAATTCCTGTCTTCCAGTGTAACCACTTGCTACTATATACAAGGCATTATTATAATTTTCCAGTCTTACATTTGAGTCAGAAAATGATGAGAATCAACTTTTCTTTCCCTACCCCCAATACCCAAAATATAAAATTTCTCATCAATTCTTATCATTATTCATCAATATTTTCTGTGGGAGGAGGCAATAAGGAATATCAACCGATCAATCAATATTTATTAAGTGCCTACCAAATGACAAGTACTGTTAAACACTGAATAGTAGACAGAATGCTGACCTTAGAGTCAGGAAGACCTGAATTTGAATTTCACTTCTGATATTTACTAGTTGAGGGACCACAGGCAAGTCAGGTTATGCCCTGTTTACCTCAGTTTTCTTATCTGTAAAATGGGGATAATAATAGTACCCACTTTCTCAAGGTTGTTATTATGACTACAGAAGATAAAAATTGTAAAAATGGATTAGCACAGCACCTAGCACATAGCAAGCACTTTGAAATATCAATTATTATTATTATTATTATTATTAATGTATGTAATGGTGCTTTCCAAGTCTTAAAGGACCAACCACATAGTTATCAGTTATGCCCATGGAGAATCAGTTTTGACATCAAATGTTCTCATCTCCTTTGTTTAGTCAGCTCTCTATGGTCTAGTGTATAGATCACACAGAACATTCTTCCATTCATTCCTGGTGGCTCTTTTTGACCATGTTGAACCTTAAAGTACTACATAAATGCTATTTATTTTTACATTATTTATATAATACTTCCATTTTTCATTAGTTGGAGAAGAAACAGAGAAAGTAAAATTCAACCAATTTTGCTTTTTAGTATGACAACTGAGGAGGCAAAAACAAAAACAAAAACAAAACCCCCCACTAAATATTGAGCACCAGGCACTAAGTGAAGTGCTTTATAAATATCATCTTATGTGATCTTTATAAAATTCTGGGAGGCAGGTGTGATTATTAACCCCATCTTATAGTTGAATTAAATTAAGCAGCTAGAATTTTAGGTACTGGCTAGAGTTACACAGCTATTAGTTGTCCAAGGCTGTATTTGAACTCATTTCTTCCTGATTCCAGACCTAATACTCCAGATGTTTCTAACATACCAGAACAGAAACATCCCTGTATCTGTCTCAAATATCACTTCTTCCATGAGTCAGCCCTTATAAATAGCATTCCAGCCAAGAATTTTCCTGCTTATCCCAATCAAAAATTTATCTTTTTCCTTTAAAATTTTCTGTGTAGGGGCAGCTAGGTGGCGCAGTGGATAAAGCACCAGCCCTGAATTCAGGAGGACCCGAGTTCAAATGTGGTCTCAGACACTTAACACTTCCTAGCTGTGTGACCCTGGACAAGTCACTTAAAAAATCTGTGTACCATATCTTGACTGTGCTCTTCTTGTAACAGATATCATTATAAGATCTGGCATTAGAGAACACTGAATTCAATTCCTATCTTTGCCATTCCTTACCTGTGTGATTTTGGGCAAATCATTTAAACGCTGTGTGGCTCAGTTTCAACTATACAATGGAAATACTAAATTAGATAATGATAGCTAGCTAGCATGTATATGGAAGTTTTGAGCAGCTAGCTGGCATCATAGTACACACAGTGCCTAACTTGGAGTCAGAAGACTCATATTCCTGAGTTCAAATCTGATCTCTGTTGCTTACTGTGTGACCCTGAACAAATCACTTAATTCTGGTGGCCTCAGTTTGCTCTGTAAAATCAGCTGGAGAGATGGCAAACCACTCCAGTATCTCTGCCAAGAAAACCCTAAATATGGTTATGGAGATTTGGAAATGACTGAACAACAGCAACATTTAAGGTTTAAAGTTGGAAAAGTGTTTTACATTTATTAACTCACCTGAGCCTCATTGCCCTGTAAAGCAGGTGTTTTTAATCATCCCCATTTTACAGATGAGCAACTGAGTCAGAGAGAAATTAAGTGACTTGCCTGGAGTCCCACAGCCAGTAAGTATCTGAGGCTGGATTTGCACTCTGGACTCAAAGTACAGTGCTCCATCCTTCAATAGTCATCCAGATAACTTTAAAATTCCTGATAACTCTAACCTGAATATCCTTTGTACTTGAGCAAAAAATTCACTGGAGAAGGAGGCTGAGATTTTGGGTTAAAATGAAGATTTTTGGATGAGGAAGTGGAGCCAAGATGGCAGAGAAAAGGCAGCCATTTCCTTGAACTCTCCCTAAAATACTTCTGAACATCTTTAAATAATACCATAAAATGCCTGAAGTAACAGGATCCACAAAATGAGTGAGTAAAATAATTTTACAGCCAAAGACAACATAGAAGGTCGGCAGGAAAGATCTGTGGCATCAGGGTGGGAGTAGAACTCAAGTCTGGCACAGGTTAAGCCAACACAGCCCAGACCCAACAAACCAGGAGCCAGCCTTGGTAGCTGCTGAATCAACACTGGCAGCAGCTGTTTCCAGAGTTCTTAGTCCACAAGGTGTAAAGGGGTTGAACAACTAATCAGAAGGAGATTGCAGGGGTCTCTTATTCATCATTTGGGATAGAACTTTGTTGCTTTGCTCATACCTGGATCTGGATTTTAATCCTGGGTGGCAGTCCCAGATCTAGGAGGAGAACTTACACACCAGAGCTTGTGGCCACAGTGGAACAGGGACCCTCAGAATTCCAGGCAGGAAAGAGTGTTTGTGGTTACTCACAGAGCAGAGCACAGACCACAGCTTTTAAACACCTCTCCTTAGATTATACCACCTTGAAAGAACTGAAAACTTACAGGTCCTTAGAAATATCTCTGAAAAGAACTACACAAAATCCCTGAGGTTTGGGACAATGCACTTTCTACCCTGGAAGCAGACAGAACCCTACTTTAACAAAGAGTTAAAAGTCAAGAAATAGCCTGAGGAAATGGGCAAACAACAGGGAAAATTCTGAGCATGGAAAGTTACTAGAATAATAAGAAAGATCAAAACACACACTCAGAAGATAACAAAGTCAAAGCTCCAACCTCCAATGCTTCCAAGAAAAATATGAACTGGTCTCAGGTCATGGAAGAGTTAAAAAAGATTTAAAAAATCAGGTAATAGAGGCAAAAGAAAATTGGGAAGAGAAATGAGAGCGATGCAAGAAAATCATGGAAAAGAGAGTCAACAGCTTGATAAAGGAGACAAAAAATTACTGAAGAAAATGACATCTTAAAAAATAGATTAAGCCAAATGACAAAAGAGGTGCAAAAACCTATTGAGGAGAAGAATGCACTGAAAAGCCCATCCTTCAAAGATACTATTTTCTTCCTGTGCCCGAGTGGGGAAGGACCAGCTGGTTCACAACTGTCACTGAGTTCATGAGCCGTTCAAGGATAGATTCTTGGTGACCATTGTCCCTTAGGAGATCTCCTTATAGTCTTAATATTGAGGAGCTCTGTCTTCCCAACTACCTTGAATTGCAATGCTCAGGACTCCTAATTGGCTTCCAAACTACATTTTCTAGGTCTCCTTGGACAAACTTCTGGCTGGCTAGCATCTTGCCATTTATGATCAGGACAAAGATCCAGCTCAAATATTAACTTCTTCATAAGCCTGCTCCTGCAAATATTGTCCAGGTCAAGAGTTTTCCTGACTATCCCAATCAAGAATTTGCTTCTCTTTTCTCTGAAACTCCTGTGTACTATATTTTAAATCTATTCTTCTTTTAACATATTATTTATTCCCTTGAATTAAGGTCATCTATATACACATTGGGCATATCTTCTAAGAGGCATTTAGGGGATAATATAGATAAGAATCACATGATACAAGAAGATACATCTTTGGAAATAACCACATCATTGAGACCATCAATCTGATTGCAACGTTTTTCAGATCCAGGAAAGGTATGTCTTTTCTCAGATTTGACTCAAGCCTCTATCAGCTGTGTTCTTTCAATTATTAGGGACTTGTGACTAGTTCATCAGTTCCATTTAATTGATTAATATCAGATAGCTTTTGCAAAAGAATATATACTTTAAAGATATAGCAAGAACAGATTGTCCCAATGCTTCTAGAAGAATCTCTTCTACCACCTCAGCCTCTAGGGATCTAGCAATTAGCCCACCCATTATGCGAAGTGACTGCCAGGTTCTTTCTGCTTGGCTGGGATCCTGAAGGTCATTCCTGAGGATCACTCCTTCCTAAGGGGACTGATGTTATATTGGTTCTAAAACTTAACCTGGATTCTGACTCTCAGAGACTCTAATTTCTTTCCCTTGAGTGGAAAACTACAAATCCCAGAAGCTGAGGACAAAGGTCAAGGCCCAAAGCCCATTTCTCTGGGCATAGATATCCACAGAATGGGTAAAGCCCTAATGCCCTTTCCCTACCTGCATCATCTCTTACTGCTTGCTGTAAGCAAAAGAATCAGGGAGCCCCACAAGATACAAGTGGAACAAAGACTTTTGAAAGACAGCAACAGTTCTAGCTACTCACTCAGTCAATGAAAAAAGATTCTACCCAAACCCTTGCTTCGCCAGCCAGAAGAGTTACAGAATGTTTGGCATATACCTCAGTCTCTGCCAGTTACTTCCTTAGACATGGTTGCATTTTTTCTTGAAGCCCTTTCCTCAATATCCTCTACATAGAGAAGGTGTCAAGCTGATGAGAGTCTGCTCCTGTGCAGATTCCATTATACATTTAAGAATTAAAATATATGTACTGTATAAGCCATGGCAAAAGGCATAGAAAGAATTAGGAATTAGAGACTGAATTCAGATCTATTTATTACAATTACTAATTGGGTAAGTCATTGGATCTCAGTTTCCTCATCTGTGAAACAAGGGGTTAGAACTACATGGTCTCTAAATTTCCTTCCAGGTGAATTTATGATCTTTTAATCCATTTAAGCATTAAGACACACACACACACACACGTACACACACGCATGCAAGCGGTTGGTGCTGGGTTTGGTCTCAGAAAATCAGAATTACCATCTCAATTGCTATTTACCGTGTGTTGATGGACAGGTCATTGAGTTTTCTCATCTGTAAAATGAAAACATCATACTTAATCATCACTTAATTTTTCCAGGGTAACTAGGTGGTACAGTGGATAGAATGCTGGGTCTGGAGTCAGGAGGACTTGAGTTCAAATCCAGCCTCAGATACTTCCTAGCTGGGTAATTCTAGGCAAGTCACTTCATTCAGTTTGCTTCAGTTTCCTCATCTATAATATGAGCTGGAGAAGGAAATGGCAAACCCTTCTAAGCATCTTTGCCAAAAAATACCTCAAATAGAGTCATGGATTATCAGATTCCGTTGAAATACAAACAAAAACAACAAAAAGGGCCTCTGCCCTCTCTAACTCTATGATTCTACAGGATTCATCACTAGATGATAAGGGATTCTGTGGTTTTTTTTATGTTGGTCACAAAATTTACAGCAGTCTTTTGAACACAATAATGGTAGACTCACAATTAATATTTTTTAAATTGGGCTATTGAATTAATTAAAAGCTCCAAGGGAAGGTTGACCATACCTGGATAAAGTAATAAGATGATTTGTAAGATCATAGTTTCAGATTTACAGTACAGGACTGTATCTAATCCAATGCCTTCAATTTGCAAAAAAAGAAAATTGAGGAATAGGAAGTAATATGCCCAAGATCATCTGAACCTGCATCCTCCAGCTCTAAATCAAAGCTTTTTCTCTGTACACTTCTACTTCCTTAGCCACATACAGAAGGGGTAGGAGCCCTTGTAGACCATCCCTTCTCCATGTTCTAGAGGAGGATAGGGAACTTCCTCCATTCATCACTTAGGAATGCTCAGAAGCCAGGTGTTTTGGACTGTCTTTTGAAGTTATAGGAAATAGTAAACCACAAGCACACATGAACAGGAAGAACAAAACACACTTTTGAAATTTTGGATGAGATTGTGCCCCAAATACAAAGATAATAGAACAATGAAATTTCCAGGCACTGTAATGACCTCGCACCTGGGACTTGCTCAGTCTTGAAGTAACAGGATTAAAGAATCCAGAGAAACATTCTGAGGAGGAAAGACACCAGACCTAAATTCTGAGGCCAGATGGATAAAGATTTTTGGCCCTTCTTTTTTGGTGGTTTGAGACTTTGAGGCTGCTATCAGAAAGGATTTTGATTGTGTCCATTTCTTTCTATCTTTTCTATCTTCTTTGAACTGAAGAAAATTCCATTATCGGTTGTCTGTTAACAAATACATCTTCCCTAAACATATGGAATTGACAAGGGTTGCTTCTGAATTGGAATTTCATTCCCTTTCCTCCTCCTTCTCCCCCGCCTCACAGCTATATTGCAGTTGGGATTTCTTCCATAGATTTTTTAAAGAAATACCTCCCAAAGCTGTTTTATCTTAGTCTTGTATAAAAGATAACAATCTATAGTAATTCTTTGCTATGTGGACTGCTCTATTTTCCCATAAAACACACTTGCAAATAAGTCTGTGGAACTTTCAACACAATGCCTGAGGCATCACACATGATAAATCCTTCCCCAGTCCCAGCTTTCTGTAACCTTCTCTATTCCTCACAATGACACTCACTTTCTCTCATTCATCTTTTATTACAATCCAATATTGCGTTTGAATATAATTAGTTTGTATGCAGCATTCCCTGCCTTCTCTTTTACTCTCTCTCTCCCTTCCTCCTTTCTCTTCCTCTCTTTCTCCCTCCCTTTCCCCTTCCCTCCTGCTTCCTTCTCTCCTTCCCTTCCTCCCCCTCCCATCCCCTCTCTCTCTTCTTCCTTTCTCCTTCTTTCTTTCTGTCTCCATCTCTTTCAATTTCTTTTTCTATCTCTCTGTCTCTCCTTCTTATCCTTTCTTCAATGGATAACCTACTATTCCCATGCACATTTCATCTGGAAATTGACTTTGGTGTTATAGGGTCCAATATATTTACACAACAGGTACAGAAAGGTATTGGAAAAAAAAGAAGAAATATTTTTAACATCGTAAACCTCTAGCAAAAATATGTGTGTAATAGAATCTGGTACTGTGGTATTACACACATTACAACTGTCACTGTGACTTACAGCCTTAGTTTAGCTGAAAGAAAATCTATAACCCTCGAATGCAACAATGTCTGAGTCACAGTTCAGAGTAATAAATGCTTTTCACAGAATACTGTAATCCATATTTCCAAAGCTGATGCAACAAAGGCATTGCTACTAGAAATCTTTCAATTTCATGGGCGGAGGCTTCAATGTAGAAAGACAGAGAAAGAGGGGAAAATGCTTAGGAAAAATGATACATCTCAGTGCCATGATGAAATGCCCACAAGTTCAGAAACTTTTGCCATCTGGCTAGTGGGTTCAGTCTCCACTTCCCTTTCAATTATATGTTGACAAAAGACCACATTCTTATAGATAGAAAACAATGGATGGAAATTGCTAACAGGCTTAATATATGTTTAAAGTAAGGAAAAATTTTCTTCACAATTAAGAACTTTCCAAATGGGATGGGTTACTATTGAAGGAATGGGTTCTCTCTCTCAGTGAAGGTCTTTAAGTAAAAGCTGAGTGACTATTTGTTGGGAATTCTGGGAAGGAGTTCTTGGTACAGATTAGACTAGATGACATCTGAAGCCTTTCTAATTCTGTAATTCATACATTAAGTTGATTTGAGTTAATGTTTCAAGAGAGATGTTGATCTTTAAGTGTGGTATTCAATTTCAGGAAGTAATGTTTTTAGACTAGAATATAAGATTAAGAAAAGGAATTCTGGACCTAGATCCATAAATTTAGCTGATTTATTTTACTCTTTACTGTGGCCAACTCCTGTGCCCAGGGGTTAAAAGAAACCAGCTGGTAATTAAAGGGAAACAGGGAGTAAGATGCTTGCAAGAAATCTGAAAAATACCTTCTCTTCATTTTGTGAAGATAAAGAGATGAAGATAAAAACTGAACCCATAATTTCATTGATACAAAGAAAATTCTCTTAACCAATGCAGGTTGACTTTTTTTTCCCCCCTGCTACTTACAGTCTCAGTGGAACAGCTAGATGGACCGCACTAGGCTTGGAGTCAGGAAGACTCATCTTCCTGAATCCAAATGTGACTCAGATGCTTACTAGCTGTGGGATCTGGGCAAGTTACTTTACACTGTTTGCCTCAGTTTCTTTATCTGAGTTGGAGAAGGCAATGACAAACTACTTCAGTGTCTTTGCCAAAAAAATCCCAAAAGAGGTCACAGAGAATCAGCCTTGATTGAAACACTAAACAACAAAAAACAGCCTTAAAAGATTATCTATAACGCTGAACAGTTAAAGGATTCCTCAGAATTACATAGTCAATACATGTTAGAAGAGGTACATGAATGACAGTTTTAGGGACAGCCAGGTAACACAATGGAGAGAACACAGTATTTGGAGTCAGGAGAACATGACTTTGAACCCTGCCTCAGATACTTATTGTGTGACCTTAGACAAGTCACCTCACTTAGATTATCTCAGTTTCTCCTCATCTGTAAAATAAGATTATTGGTATGATGCTATTATAATAACTACCTCATAGGGTTGTCATGAAGATCAAATGAGTAAACAACCTTTGCAAAGTCCTTTGTACACATTAAAGCACCATGTAAATGCCAGCTATTATTATTGAGGACAACTCTATTCATTATAATACATTACCTCTAGTATATATATATATATATATATATATATATATATATATATATATATATATATATACATATATATATATATATATATACACACACATATATATATACATATATATATATACACAAACATACACACATATACATTTGTGTATATATGTCCATAATATACAAATTTGTATGATATATAAAATATGTAATATAATACATAAACAAATGTACAAAAATCTCATTGAATTTAATAAAGATTTATTGAGTGAGTCCTCTGTATAAGGCACTACTTTAGGCACTGTAGATATAAAGAGGAAGGATGATATAGTCAAGGACTTAGACATTTTGAGCTGAAAGGAGCTATAGAGTCAGTCAGTCAGCCAACTAATAAACATTATTAAGTGCTTGTACCAATTAGGCACTGGAGATGCAAGGAAAAGTAACTTTCTAGGTCAGTTTATAAAATTTATACATATGAAAATTGAGCCTTAGGTTAAATGACTTATTCAAGATCATGAAGGTAACAAGTCATAGAACAGAGATTTAAAGTCAAGTTTCATGCTTTCTCCCACCCCAATTAATCTATCACTTTTTGTGTTTTATTATTCACATTCTTGATTCTTAAAGAGTTTGAAGTCTAAGTTGCTGGGGGAGGGGGAAGCAGGGAAGGAGGGGAGGAAGGGGAATCTGATACATAAACCATTAAATAAAGGACAAGGCAAATTGTGATCATGACCAAGAAGAATTCCAAGCAAGGTGCTCTAAGAAAGCTTGAGGTCAAAGAACTCACTTTCATCTATTATATGAGAGGAAATGAGATGTGAAGAAAGAGGATTTTAGGAAATAGAACTGTGATAGGCTAGAAAATCCCAAATGGGATCAAATGGGACTTTGTAAATTAGAAAGTTTGAGAAACTACTGGTAAACTGAAGGTACAAACAAAAACTTCATTGAAAGTAATGTAGGGTGATCTAATGTTGAAACTGTGACCTCAAGCTAATAGTTTCTTTTTTGTTTGCTTGTTTATTTTTTGTTTTTGCTGAGGCTATTAGGGTTAAGTGACTTGTCCTGGGTCACACAGATAGGAAGTGTTAAGTGAGACTAGATTTGAACGTAGGTCCTCCTGACTTCAGAGCTGGTGCTCTACCCACTGTGACACCTAGCTGCCCCTAGTAGTTTATTTTTTAAAAATTTGTTTTGTTTTGTTTTTAGAGGCAATCATGATTAAGTGATCTGTTCAGGCTTACAAGCAAATGTCTGAGGTTGGATTTAAATTCAGTTCCTTCTGATTCCAGGGCTGGTGCTCTCACACTAACAGTTCAGATGCTGCCCAACAGATGTTAAAATTTTCTATGTTTCCCTCAAAATTTAAAATATTTCATAGCATTCTCATGAAGAACTGTAGCTAGGAATGATGGGGAGTCCTGGAAACTTTTTTAGTCGGGAAGTAGGACAATCCTTCCTGTGCTTTAGAAGATATTTTAATATGATAGTATACTTAGAGAAGCCTAGAGAATCAACTAAAAAAACCTAGTCAAAACAATTAACAACTTTATTAAAGTTAAGATAAACTCATACAAATCATCAATATTTCTATATATGGCCAAAAAACAAAAACAACCCCCCAAACAACAACAACAAACAAAGACAACAACAAAAGAAAAAGCCTAGCAGGAAGAGATAGAAAAAGAAATTCCACTTAAAATAAAACGTAGGAATTATATGAACATTATGGCAAAACACTTTTCATGCAAGTAGTCAATTCTAAACAATTAGAGAAATATTAGTTACTCATGGGTAGACCAAGCTAATGTAATAAAGATCACAATAGTACCTAAATTAATTTATTTATTCAGTGCCATGCCAATAAAACCTTTAAAAATTATTTTACAGAGCTAGAAGAAATAACAAAATTCATCTGGAAGAACAAAAAGTAAAGAATATCAAGAGAATTAGTGGGGAAAAAAGTGAAGGAAAATGGCCTAGTAGAACCAGATCTTAATATTATAAAGTGGTAATAATCAAAACAATCTTATATTGGATAAAAAATAAAGTGGTTGAGCAATTGAGTAGCTTAGGCACATATACAGAAATAAATAACCACAGTAAGCTAGTGTTTGGTGAATGCAAAGATCCAAGCTTTTAAAGCCAGAACTCACTATTCTATAACAACCACTTTAAAAACTAGATAGCAGTCTGGGAGAAAGGTATAAATAAACATTTCCTACTATGTATCAACATAAACTCAAAACTGTAAAGGATGATATAACCAAATTAGGAGAAGTGGAAAAAAAACCTACCTGTTAGATCTATGGATAGGTAAAGAGTTCATGACTAAACAAAAGATAGAGAGGATCACAGGAAGCAAAATGAATAATTTTGATTACATGAAATTAAAAAGGTTTTGCACAAACAAAGCCAATGCAGATGAAAAGCAGGAAACTGGGGGGAAATTTATAGCAAGATTTTCTGATAAAGGATTTATTTCTCAAACATATAGAAAACTGAGCTAAATTTGTAAAAATAAGAGCCATTCTTCAATTGACAGGTGGTCAAAAGATATGAACAGGCAATTTTCAGAAGAAGAAATCAAAACTATCTATAGGCATGAAAAATGTTCTATATCATTAATATAACATGCAAATTTATAAAACTGAAATGTTATCAAACACCCCATCAGATTTGCTAAAATGCAGAAAAGGAAAATGACAGAGGGGATATGGGAAAACTGGGATATTAAAGCACTTTTGGTGTAATATTGAACTGACTGGAGGGCTATAAAACTGTACATACCCTTTTGACCCAGCAATAGTGCTCTAAGGTCTATATCCTATGCAGCTCAGCTCTTTTTGTTGGTGGCAAAGATTTGGAAACTAAGGGGATATCCATCGGTTGGGGTATGGCTGAATAAGTTATAGCTAATGTTTATGATGGAGCAAAAAATGAAGGGATGGTTTTAGAAACACTTGGGAAGACTTATATGAGCTGATGCCAGAGAGAGAATTGATAAACCCTAATTGCAGATTGAAATATATATATTTTCTCCCATTTTTTTTTTTTTTTTGCTTTTGATGGTGGTGGT
Source organism: Sminthopsis crassicaudata (assembly GCF_048593235.1). Taxonomy (NCBI): domain Eukaryota; kingdom Metazoa; phylum Chordata; class Mammalia; order Dasyuromorphia; family Dasyuridae; genus Sminthopsis; species Sminthopsis crassicaudata. The sequence continues at coordinate 276,263,529 of NC_133618.1, forward strand.
GGTAAGTGCATGTATGTGTGTGTGTGTGTGTGTGTGTGTGTGTGTGTGTGTGTGTATGTGGAGGCAACATGGCTAATGTGGATATATGTTTTGTATGACTTCATTTCTAAAATAGTATAGTATCTTATTTCTTTTTTAAATTTTATTAATTTTATAATTATACTTTTTTTGACAGTATATATGCATGAGTAATTTTTTTATAACATTATCCCTTGTATTCATTTTTCCAGATTATCCCCTCCCTCCCTCTACTCCCTCCCCTAGATGAAAGGAATCCCATACATTTTACATGTGTTACAATATAACCTAGATACAATATATGTGTGTAAATCCAATTTTCTTGTTCCATGTTAAGTATTGGATTCCGAAGGTATAAGTAACCTGGGTAGATAGACAGTAGTGCTAATATTTTACATTCACTTCCCAGTGTTCCTTCTCTGGGTGTAGTTGTTTCTGTCCATCATTGATCAGCTGGAAGTGAGTTGGATTTGTATCTTATTTCTTGCCTTCTCAATAGGTAGGACGAGAAAGTGAAAGGAGAAGTAGAATTTGGAATCAAAAAAATTTGTACCTTCATTAGAATGCATGCTTTGTGAGCTAAAATAATCTCTACATTAGACATCAGACCCAGACTCCCACAATAGCAAATGAATTGGAAGAGAAATCCAGCCAGTAGAAAAACTATGTTCACTACTTTGCTTTTGCCTTTAAATCCCAAGCTTCTATCTCAGTGCTTGGTGCATAGTAGGAGAGTATGCACATTTAGAGGCAGTGGATCAATAGAATGCTGGACTCCTGGAGGTAGAAAACTGAGTTCAAATTTGACCTCAGACATTTATTAGCTGTGTGACCCTAGTCAAGTCACTTGAACTTGTTTGCTTCAGTTTCCTCTCCTGTAAAATTAGTTGGAGAAGAAAATGTCAAATTAGTCCAGTGTCTGCTACAACCCCAAATGGGGTGACAAAGAGTAGGACACAGATAAAATGACAACAACAACAATAATAGATATTTAATAAATGCTTGTTGATTGATAGATTGAATTTAGCATTCTTTTGTAACTTAAGACGATTGATGGTTAAGCATATCTTCTGTCTTTAGGCAGACTTGGTGGTAGACTATAGGTGCTAAATGTATCATATACTTTCAGACATTATCAGTTATTTTGGTTTGGTTTATTTTGACAGTATTTATTTATTATAAGATGGGGGATGGGAAGTGAGGGGGAGAGCCATTAGGATGTAAACTAAACTAAACATTAAAAAAAATCAAGATATTCAATACATGTAGCAGCTTTAGAACCTCCTAGCCTCGCAGATAGTTGGTTCACTGATCTGTTATCATACTTGCTTTAATGCAATTTAAAAAAAAATCAGATTTGCATAAATTAGTTTTATTGCCTCCTTTACTTAGTCATTATTCCTATTACTGCTTCATTACATAGCTGATTCATAATCATTGGTTCATGAGGAATGAAGCAGAATTTTTTTTTCTGCCTCAATATGAACTTCAGAGATCAACATTATAGCAAGTCCAGTGAAGCAGCTATAATCTGGTTTCGGGGAGGGGGGTCATGTTGTTGGAGCGTTTATTGGCTGTGGACATAGTTTCTCTACTGACTGGATTTCTTCACCAATTCATTTGCTACTGTAGGAGTCTGGGGTCTAGTGTAGAAATTATTTTAGCTCACAAAGAACTAGATGTGATGAGATGGTGTACATGCATTAGTAAATATAATATATTAGTTAGCATTTATATTAAATGTCTTAATTTTTGCAAAGCACTTGGTATATTTCATTTCTCACAGCAGCCTCTGTATTCTAGATGTGACTCTAAGTTCCATTTTTATAGAAGAGAAAACTGAGCAGAAGCTTGAAGTGAGGTACAATGATGATGTTGAGGTGAGAAGGAGGAGGACTTCCACTTGTATAGTTTTGAAGGTTTTTTTGGAGGCAATTGGGATTAAGTGATTTTTCTCAGACTCATACTTACATAGTTTCTAAAGGTTTAAAAACTCTTCAAAGCAAATTTTATGAGACATGAAATGAAATGATTATTATACTCATTCGGGTTCAAGTCTTCATGACCTCATTCCAGGCCAACAAAGGGTCAAGATTCTGGGCAGTGAGGTGGAACATTGGATAGAATGTCAGGTCTGGAATTAGCAAGTTTGAATCTGGTCTCAGATACTTAGTAGCTGTGTGACTTTAGGCAAGTCACTTTACTCTGATTGTCTCAGTTTCCTCACCAGTAAAATGAGTTAGAGAAGGAAATGGCAACTCACTCTAGTACCTTTGCTAAAAAATCCCCAAATGGTATCACAAAGAGTTAGATTCTGCGTGGGGGTATGAGTTGTCAATATCATTATTAAAGAAATGTTGTTCTGCTCTTCTAGGTTCTGTTTTTGCCAAAGAAGAACAGGGTCATCTGTTCTTCCCACCTCTATGTCTGTGTCACAGACATGGAAATAACAATGCATACAATTATATGTTCTTCATTCCATTTTGATTTTGTGAGTAGCTGCAAAGATGTTCAATAGCCAGATGACCACAGTATGGGTGAGATATTGGTACTTTTGACCTTCCATTGTGTGCCAATCTATTTTTTGAGGGGTAGTGGTAGGCTGGAGCCAGTTTCTCTCAAGAGAACCAATTGTTAAATTTTAATTGTGAGCATTTATACCTGGGAAGACAGCAAACACTATACATTAGGATGTGATATATTTCTTTGTTGATAGTCTAGACTTAAGAAAGTGATGGAAAAAAGTTAATTGCATATATTAAACCTAAAAGTTTATCAGACATACATAGGATTGGGGGCAGAACCTGTTATTAAATACTCATCATAATACTGCTACCTAAAGAGCATGTTTCCCAAGTCTGGATATGGGACCTCATCTGTGGAAAATTGGGTTGTTCTAAGACTGACTTGGAATGTGCAACTAAATTGCTTTGAGAAGTGAACTTCTTCTGGTGTTGTCCCCTCCCCCCTCCCCCCCCCCACATATCCTTAAGGATATGGGCTTTGGATATTTGGACATCATCATTAATTGAAAGTATGTAAGGGAACTAGGTTAGCTTGATCTTAGCCTTGCAGATCAATTCACATATAGTGCACATATGAAGTCTCCATCTATTTTGAAGTTTTTTTACCTTTTTTATCTCATGAACCTGTTTGGTAGTCTAGTTAAGACTAGGGACCCTTTATCAGAACAATGTTAGATACATAAAAATACATAGGACTTGAAATGAAACCAATTATATTGAATATAGGCATCTATCTGTTTTTTTTTAAATTCAGGACCCTAAGTTAAGAGCCCTGACTATTAACTTTGTAGATCTTCTTGTCTTATATACATATGTAACTCCACGAAATGGGTTCCTTGTGAATGAGGCATTTTATGAAGGTAAGGAATGTAACAATTAATCAAGTGTTACAAAAGGGGCTACTCAATAACTGCGAAACATTTCTGGTTTAATTTGAGTTTTTTATATAAGGATATGATTCTAATAGTTATCGCTGGCATAATATTGAATGTAACCATCAAAGAGATTATCTTACCAATGCCATGGTTTGGATCAGGTCCAAACATTAGGGAGCCGGTCTTGTGATATCTCTGCAAACTTCTCATTACTGTACCTGGACCCTGTTGTTTTGACCAGATATTATCATTTCCCAGTTTCACTTGCCTTCCCTATGGAATTTCAATTGCTATGCAAAACAACTTATATAACAACTTTTTGAAGCTGTATTTCACTTCATGAGACTCCTTCCACATTACTTTTTACATCCTACCCCCCTGCCCATCGTGGGCACTCTAACACTTTGGTGTTATGTGGTGTCTCCAACTCCAATTCCCTTGCCTTGATTAAAGATCCTAGTTTTTGCTACTTTGGTAATCTTTTTTATTTCAAATTGACAATGGACAGGGGACTGGATTTGAAGTTAAGATGATCTGAGTTCAAATTCCATCTCAGACCCTTACTTCCTGAACCATCCTGGACAAGTCACTCAATAACTCAGTCCTCAGTATTCTCACCTATAAAAGGAGGGGATTGGACTTGATAATCTTTAAGTCCCTTTCCAGATCTATATCTATGGTCCTATAAGCCATATAATACCTCTAAGATAAAAGATTGAAATGGATAGGACACTGAGCTTAGAGCCAAGAAGACCTGCATTCGAATCTCCTTAGGCATTTATAAATGACCCTAGCCAACTTTCTTATGCTCTCCATGCTTCAGTTTACACAGCTCTAAACTTAGAAGGTAGGACTTTATAGCCTTTAAAGCCTTTTCTGGTTTTAAGTCATAAAGTATAAAAATTCACATCTGTCTTACTAATATCTCAGGGGTGTTATAATTTTGCTTTCCCAGTACAAAGACTCATGAGATTAAACCCAGTTTATTGCATCAGAAGTAAAGGTTCAAATATGTGGGTTGTATGTCCACAATCACACAGCTACTATCAGATTCAAGCTAGGAATCAAAATTTCTGAATTCTGGGTCTAGCAGTTTTTTCCAGGTTCAATGCTGACTATTCTGAGGTTCATATGAATTCTAACTTCTGGTGGGATTACATATGTGGTCCAAATCCCTGCCACATAATTCTTAAAAACCATTCTTTTGATGTCCTAGACTTCATCCTAGGCATATCCCATGTGAAAATCTAGGCTTTGAAATTTGTTGTTCATTTTAGAAAGCCCTTTTGTCATTTAAATGTTAAGTAATTTCCTTCCAAGAACATTTGACCATCCTGTTGGGACTCATCTAAAGCAGATGTTTGGCCAATTCCAGAGGGCATATTCCCTCCATGGGAGCTTGGGAAAGAGAGGAGGGAGAGACAAGCTTTTGAATCTTGAACTATTAGAAGACAAAACTTCCTTAATGGGCTTTTATGTTATTGCACTGTGTTCTCAGTTATCCCCACAGGGCAAGGATAAGGCAGAATAGGTCTTGATATGCATGTTTAGAAACCCTGGTCACATAGTGTCCAGATTGTTATATAACTCCCATCTCTTGGATCTGGTTGGCTCGTTCTTCCAGAAGCTTGAATTTTAATTTGAGAATATTAGCTAAAACAAAGGCTTCAGTTGTTTCTTTCCAACAGCCCCAGGACTTTATTTTTGAACCCTTCCCATTGAATCACCAACCATAGTCTTTTTGGTGAAATACTGGAATGCTATTCTGAAGGATTCTGAGGATTTGCAGATGGACTGTCTTCTTCATGGCATGTACTAAAATTATACAGAATTTAATTGCTTTTTTCTTGGGACTCATTCAGTAGTGGCAACAGATAAATTTAGTGTAAAAATATCCAATTGATTTCCTGCTATGAGTCCCACTGTTATCCTTCACAATGATGAACAAATACTCAGTGATCATTCTCATTCATTTTTTCTTCCTTCATTTCAGGATTTTCTTCTTTGAAAGATCATGAATTAGGTTTACTAAAGGGTCACCAATTTCTTAGGATCATAGATAAATAGACTTCTGAGGTCAACCAGTTCAAGTTCCTGATGTGACAGGTGAGGAAACTAAGACCCCCCCCCCAGGAAATTATGGGACTTGTCCAAATTCACAGAGGTACAAATCATTGAAAGTAGGATTTGAACTCAGGTTCTCCAGTCCTAAATCCATCATTGTTTCCATTGGACCATATTACCTCCTATAGTTTATCCCTACTCTTTTTTTTTCTTTTTTGCTGAGGCAATTGGGATTAAGTGACTTGCCCAGGGTCACATAGGTAGGAAGTGTTAAGTGTCTGAGATCAGATTTGAACTCAGGTCCTCCTGACTTCAGGGCTGGTGCTCTATCCACTGTGTCACCTAGCTGCCCTTCTATGGTTTATCCACATGTGTCTCCTTTGATGAAAAAAATTTGGGATCTCATCTCTGCTCCTTGCAATTCTCTCCTTTATTCCCTATGGCAAGTGGATGATGATCATAAATCAGAACTAGAAGAGACCTTTCAGTCACTCATTTCAACCTCCACATTTTACAGATAAGGATATAGAGACTTAGGGACATTAGATGACTTGTCTAGAGTCACCAGTTGGTAAGTGTCTGAGGCAGGATTAGAAAGCTGGTTTTCTTAAATCTAAATCCAGTACACTATTTTCTATGACACAAGATAGCTTTTCATCTTCCTTTTTCTACAGGACAATCCTTATCTCTGATATGTGTTAAGAGTAGTCCTTAATTTCTAGAGGATCTGGGACAGTGATTAATGGGAAACCAAGAGATCACTTGACATCTCTACTTTGGGATCTTTGAACATTGTAATTAGTAGATGGGGCAAAAGAAAAAAAGGAAGGAGAAGGAAGAGATGGTCTAACTCATCCCATGGCTAACTAGACTAGTTCTCACAGAGATAGAGATCCTAGTTTTCATGGTCCTGAGTGGACTCTTAGAAAGTATTCTCTACAGAGATGGACAAAAACAAGGTGCCAAATTATTTTTGGTCTGAATTTCTGACTTCACTCTTAACTATGTTTTCCTTTCACCTTCAAGATAAAATATAAATATAAAAACTTCTATTTAGTATTTAAAACCCTTTATAACCTAGTCCCATCTTATTTCTCCAGTCTCCTTATACCTTACATCCTTTCCTCCTACCCCCTACCCTCAACAATGTACTTTTTGATCTAGTGATACTGTCCCCTTTGCTTAACAAGATTCCCTATCTCTGTTGTGTCTGGAATATTCTTCCTCCTTTCTTGGTTTCCTAGAGTTCCAGCTAAAATCTCATTTTCTACGTGGTCTTTTCTGATATTTCTTAATGCTAGTGCCTTGCTTTTGTTGACCTTTCCAATTTATCTCACATATAGCTTGTCTGAACATAATTGTTTATATGTTGTCTCCTCCATTAGACTTAGTTCCTTGAGAGTGGGGACTGTATTTTGCCTCTTTTTTGGTACCTCCAATACAAACACAGTGCTTGTCACATAGTAGATAATAAATGTTTACTGACTAAGTCTTTGACCTCTAAAATAGGCAGTAGGTGTAATGAACAGATTCATTTGGGGTCTTTTGTTTATTAATCCATTTACTGGAATATCCTGCATCTATGAGATGGATTCACAAGGCAATTGTCCCAGACCTGAATAAGTCCTAATATCAAGTTAAAAACCTTGGTAGGAGGCAGTGTATTATAACAGAAAGAGTGCTAAATTTAGAATTGGAGTATCCATGTTGTTGGATCAACAATCCAATGTTGATTCTGGTACTCACTATTATCTGGGTGACTTTGGGCCAGTCATTTAGCCTCTATAAAAATTGACAGGATTCATCTGGATGGCTTCTAAAGTCCCTGCCAATTCCAAATTTCTGATCAAGTGATTCTCAGGAGAAAAATATTCTAATGAGTAGATCTATCCAAGAGTATATATGCCAATAGTATAATGGGATATCTTGAGGCTCCCTCTGGAGACCTTCAAGCAAAGATTAGATGACCATATTATCTGGTCATCTGGTATCATATAGAGGAGTTCCTTGCTTTTGTGGGATGTGGATTCCATTTAAGAATAGCTGTCTCTTTATTTCCCACTCAGCTATACTTGAGTAAGTTTCTCCATCATATTTTGAAGAAACTTATCATTAGGAACCTTATCATTTAGCAAGATCAATTGCACCAGCTTCATTAGCAGACTCTGATTCTCTGAGGAGAATGGAGGGAAGACCTCCCAAAATCCATTCAAGAAAGGTGTTCAGGGCATTCATCTTTTCATTTACTTCTTGGTTGTACTCCTTTGGATTTCTCCATCATGCCTTCATGCCAAGTACATTCTCCCCATTCCTTCCCTCCTATTTGGATTTTTTTTTGGTGTGTATTGTGTTTCTTTATTATATTGTGTGTGTGTGTGTGTGTGTGTGTGTGTGTGTGTGTGTGTGTTTGTTACTTATTAGATGGTATTTTCTTATTAGAATGTAAGCTCCTTGACCATAGACACCATATTTCTTTTTGGCATACCCCCAGGACTTGGCATAATGCCTGGCACATTTGGTGCCTCTGAGGTTTCTTCCAATTCTGATTTTTAATGATTATAACTAATACAATTAGTGATTGATTAGCCATCAGATCATAGTGATATCCCTCCTTGTATCTGTAGAGAAAGAGACAGAGCTTCAGTATAGGTTCAAGGTTAAGTTTAGGGTTATTGGTCAGTGGATTCCCTTTTGTCCTTCCCTGTTGTGTGGTCTACTCTTTTGTAGCAAACTCAGAATTCTGTGAAAATCAGCTCATTTTCCTCAGAGACAAAACCCATTAAAAACATAGATGCCAAATAAACAAGATTTAAAGTTGGAAACTCCTGAGGGTAAGCTATGACAGTTTGCAAGGCAGAAATGAGGCAGGAGAGGAAGGAGTAAAGAAGGGATAAATTTACTAAGTCCCAGTAGTGATTATAGTTAGAAAAACAGCAAAATTCTGACCAGGTAGAGCACTTTTTTAAGCTGGCCAGTGCCACAAACAAAGTTCAAATTGCTCATGACTATATTCAGTCCAGGTAGCATTGATTGCTTCACTAACATTGGCACAAGTGCCCACTTCTTAGTTTTGTCCCACTTTTCAGAGCTCCAAAATTCCTGAGTCTTCAGGGCAGCTTCTGCCTTCCAGAATCCTTCAGATCCTCCTTCCATTTGTAAAAATTCTTCTTCCCATCATTTCCCTTGATGAATTCCCTAGCTAGCTAAATTCAGAGTGACTCCTGACTAGAATATTGCCACCAGCCAATGATCCCCCTAAACTCTCCCATTAAAAACTTACACAAAAAGCCCCAACAAAAGTATGGCAGGAAGTTCCATCTGTATCTCAGCTAATTAATTGTTTGGAGTATTCACATTGATCACAGGCTTATAATACCATAGAATCATAGATTTACAGCTGGAAAGATATTAGAAATGATCAAATCCAATTTTCTCATTTCATAATTGAGGATACTAAAACATAGAGAAGTAAATTATTTGCCCCAAATCATATAGCTAGTAAGTGTTTGGAGATTCCACTTCCAGTGTCCTATCCATTATGCCAAAATGCCTCATAAAATCACAGATTCTTGTGGAACAAGGAGAAACAAAGTTTCACAGATATTTCTCATGTGAATTCTATAAAGTGGAGCAATATTTGAGTATCAATCAACAAACAAGAACTCTACTATGTATAGGCACTATGTTAAACTCTGGGATTATGGAGATAAAAATGAAAATGTTTTTTGCCTTTAAGAGGCTTATATTTGATTGTGAAGACATTACATGTATATAAATAAGTATTATTAGGAATTAAAAGAAGAGGAGAAAAATATTTAAATTACAGTGGTCTCCTATGACAACATATTCTGAAGTCCAAGGAAAGCATTACCTTCCCAATTCCCATTGTTATACATAAAAAACTATAATGAAGTAGTCTTTGATAGATCTAGGGTTAGGATGCTAAGGTTTTGATTTTAAGTCCAATTTATTCAGTCCCAATCCGTTCCAATACAATAAATATCTATTAAGTACCTACTCTACACCAGGCACTATGCTAAGTACTGTTGAGACAATTAATAAAAAAAAAGACAGCTCCTGTCCTCAAGAAGCTTATAATCTAAAGGGAGAGATAGCTCACAAAAGGAGGCAGGGAGAGAGAAAGAGAGGGCAGAAAACAAGACAGGGAAGCAGATGTAAAGTGAAATAAACTGTGTCCAGTTTCTGCTTTCCATAAAAGAAGTCACTGAGAGGAGTTGAATATTCACCCTCCAGCTCTTCAATCAGAGGAGAAAGGAGGCTGAGGGAAGTGACCTCAGTCAAGATTTGAGTTAGCAGCATGCTGGTGAATTTAGAGCTGATGCTTGTGGTAGGAGGGACATCTTGTTCTTTCCTTAAAGTTGCAAAAGATACAAGGTAGAGAGTCCCCTGAAAAATAAAAATTCTCTACAGTCTTGAAACATTCCATATTCACACAGTTTTGTGGAATATAAAGGCTTGAAAGAATATCTACAATTTATTCTATCTATGGTTTGTATGCACATAGTTGTTTTCATGTTGTCTCTCCCCATTAGATTATTAGCTGTTCAAGGATGGGCACTTCACACCCTTAGTGTTTAGTGTAGTGTCTGGCACAAAGTAAGTGTTTAATAAATGTTTCTTGGCTAACTGTGGGTATAGTTGGGAAAAGTGAATAATAATAATTGGCATTTCTAGCACTTCTTTGTTTTTGTTATTCTTACAACATAGAGATTGGGAGTAAACATGAGATTTAAAAAATTATTAAAGCTTTTTTTTTTCAAAACATATGTATAGGTAATTTTTCAACATTGACCCTTGCAAAGCCTTCTGTTCTAAATTATGCTCTCCTTCCCCCTATCCCATCCTCTAGATGGTAGGTAGTCTAATATATAAATACATGAGATTTGATTGGTATTAGAAACTCCTTTTTCTGATTAGGTCAGGATCTTTTTCTGGAAGCCAGAGTTTTAGAGAGTTGCTTGGCTACTGAGAAGTTAAGTGACCAAGTATGTGTCAGCAACTGCATTTGAACCCAGGTCTTCCTAACTCTGAGACTAGTTCTCTAGCCACTTAACTCAAACTCAAATAGAAATCTATCCCTGTGGGTATATATTTATTTAGAAAACCATAAATGTACATTATCTATGTCATATTACATTTTGATTATTTTGTTATATGTTTCCCAGTTACATTTTAATCTGGTTGAGCAGCCATTGTAAGAGTCATTGACTCTTACAATCATTTTGTGAGCTGAGTGGTGTTCCCCATTTTAGCAATGAGAGGTCTGAAGCAGAAAGGAGGTAAGTAATTTTCCCAAGATCACACAAGTAGTAGAAGGGAAAACCTGATGGCAAACCTAAGTCATCCCACTGGACCACAAGCTTCCCCATTTTCTTTGAAAAGATGAACAGCCCCATCTCACAATGGACAGAGGGCTGATCTTGGAATCAAACAAGTCCACCTTTTATATAAGTGATGTGGTATTTGGTAAGTCATTTGACCTCTGAGCCTCAACCAATACCCTAAGACTTGTCTATTAAGTTATCACTGGGTTATAATCCCCATTAGTGGAGCAATGTATTTGTACCGAGAAGTTACACATTTAATAGTCTTAATTCTTATCTATAAGATGAAGTAATCTGTTGTTGATGGAAGATTTTTTTTATCCCTTCTTATACTCATCAGTAGTCTGGGTTTCAATTCTGGACCCTCCAGCAAGAATTTTACAAAAGGCCCATTTACCCTTTGTAATTTCAAAAAATAAACAGATTTGCAGCTGAGAAGGGCCCCCTTCTTTGCAAGGAAGGCTGCTTAGGCAATATTTACATCTATGTGCCAGTGAGTTCCCTGTAGGAGGCCTGCTGCCTTATGGTAATGCTATTCATTTCTAGCTCTTTCAAACAGAGCTGTTTATTCCTTTCAACATCATCAGAATTCTACACTGTTTGCTAAAGAGACCCATCTTTCCTATTGGCAGACATTCCAGTACTCCCCTGATGCACAGGTGGAGGCCATAAACTATAGTTATTGAAATGCCTGACTAATTTTTGTGTGTATGTGTATACCTTTGTCTTCTCTATAGAATGCAAGCTTCTAGAGGGTAGGGACAACATGTTTTTTTTTTAATTGGTATTCCCAAGGTCTTATATTCGAGGACTATGCTCATAAAAAGGCTGAAATGGAGTAAGCATTACTTGAATTGAATTGTACCACTTGTTTTTGTTTTAGGGTCTATTGTAGCTAAAATAAAGAGATGATAGACTCATTTGGGACCTGGAATTCTACTGTTGAGAATGAGTTTTGAAAAGGAAAACCAAAATGAACTTTAAGAGAGGTTTACATCTTTACTTCAGCAACTAGCCAAACCAGTACTGGAAATTTTTATCTTTCCAACTAGTGTATGTAGAACGTCTGGGGCCATCTACATCTGAAATGTGGGCTTTTAAAAAATTACATCTAGCTATGAGCTTAGATTGAGATAGATATAGGAAAATTTAAAAAATTAATACTACTTTTTTATTATAGCTTTTTATATCCAAAATATATGCATGGGTAATTTTTCAACATTGACTCTTGCAAAAACTTCTGTTTCAACTATCCCCCCCCCCCTTCCCTCCACCTCCTCCCCTAAATGGCAGGTAGTTCTGATATGGGAAAATTTAACCTACTATCAGTTTAACCATCTCAATTAGGGTCAGGTCTGTTTGCCTCAGTTTTCTCATCTGTAAAATGAGCTGGAGAAGGAAATAGCAACCACTCCTGTATATTTGCCAAGAAAATCCCAAATGAGATCATGAAGAGTCAGACATGACTAATTGATTAAACAAAAACACTCTGTCCCTATCCTGAGTTTCTAGTCAATTTCTTTTTCTTTCACTTTTCAGTCTGAGAATTCAGTATTTCTTCTTTTAAAAACAATATTTTATTTCATTCCCAATTACATGTAAAGATGATGTTTAACTTTTTTTAAAAAATAATTTTAAGTTCCAATTTTTTTACTCTAGAGCCTCCCTGAGATGGTATAGTTTGTATAGTTTTATATAGTTTGGTATAGTTTATACCATATTCAATCATGAAAAACATATTACTATATTAGTCACATTGTAAAAGAAGGCAGATCCAAATTTTTAAAAACCCACAAAAAATAAAGTGAAAAAGTATGCTTTAATCTGCTTTCATATCCCATCAGTTATTTCTCTGGAGTGGATAGCAATTTCAACATGAATGCTTTTGAGTTGTCTTGGATTGAATTGCTGAGAATAGTTAGGTCATTCCTAGTTGATCATCATACAAGTATTGCTGTTACATTGTACAATGTTCTCCTGCTTTCACTCACTTCATTTTGCATCAGTTTGTGTAAATCTTTCCAGGTTTTTCTGAAATTAGCCTGCTCATCCTTTTTTTATAGCTCAGTAGTATTCCATTATAATTATATACCATAACTTGTTCAGTCATTCCCCAATTGACAGGTATCTTCAATTTCCAATTCTTTGTCCACACAAAAAGAGCTACAATCAGCAAACATTTCTTTAGCACCTGTTATAAACATCATTATGTGATAGTTATCAGGGAGACAAAGATAAATAAGGTATGATCTCTGTGGTCGAGGGATTTATAATTCCATGAGGAATTATACTACCAACTATAATTCAAATAATAGTGTAACATAGCCAAAAAATATAAGATTTGAGGTTAGCAAACCACATTTTCTTTAAACCACATTTCTGCTACTTACCATGTGTCACTTTACCTCTTTATGCCTGAGTTCATCTTTTATAAAGTGAGGAGATTTGACCTTTAAAATTCCTTCTGTATTTAAATCTATGAAACTATGATTTGATTAGATGGTCTTTGAGGTTCCTTAAGCTAACTCTATGTTCCTGTTTTCACAGTTTTTGTCCCCAGCATGTTCAATAGTCAATCCAACTGACCATGTGGGAACTTTGGGAGTCCGTGGGTGACTCTTGTATTAAGGATTTACCAGTGACCTATAACAAAAGGGATCGCATAAACTTAATCCACTCTTTATTTTCTGGCTTCAAAGCATAAGGACAACTTGAAATCATGTTTGGTAGGTCAGCCCTCAGTTCATTATCAGCTTAGACAAGTCTGTGCCTGGGATGGAACCACTTCTCTATTTCTACCTGTATGTGCCTCCCTCTTTCTCAGGCTTTCTCTGTTTCTTTCTCTGCCTTTTTTTTTTTTTTTCATCTGCCTCTTCATTCTCCTCCTCCTCCTCTTTTCCTTCATGTTCTTGTTTTCCCCCTTTTCCTCCTCCTCTTCCTCTTCTTCTTCCTCTTCCTCTTTTTCTTCTTTTTCCTCTTTTTTCTTTCTTTCTTTCTTTCTTTCTTTCTTTCTTTCTTTCTTTCTTTCTTTCTTTCTTTCTTTCTTTCTTTCTTTCTTTCTTTCTTTCTTTCTTTCTTTCTTTCTTTCTTTCTTTCTTTCTTTCTTTCTTTCTTTCTTTCTTTCTTTCTTCCTTCCTTCCTTCCTTTCTTCCTTCCTTTCTTTCTTTCTTTCTTTCTTTCTTTCTTTCTTTCTTTCTTTCTTTCTTTCTTTCTTTCTTTCTTTCTTTCTTTCTTTCTTTCTTTCTTTCTTTCTTTCTTTCTTTCTTTCTTTCTTTCTTTCTTTCTTTCTTTCTTTCTTTCTTTCTTTCTTTCTTTCTTCCTTTCTTTCTTCTTGTTCTTCTTGTTCTTCTTCTTGTTCTTCTTCTTGTTCTTCTTGTTCTTCTTGTTCTTGTTCTTGTTCTTGTTCTTGTTCTTCTTCTTCTTCTCCTTCTCCCTCCTCCTCCTCCTCCTCCTCCTCCTCCTCCTCCTCCTCCTCCTCTTCCTCCTCCTCTTCCTCTTCCTCCTCCTCTTCCTCCTCCTTCTCTTCCTATTCCTTCTCTTCTTTTTCCTCTTTCTTTTCTTCTTCCTCTTTTTCTTCCTCCTGCTCCTGCTTTTCCTCTTCCTCTTTCTTTTTCTCCTCCTCCTTTTTCTTCTTCTAAATTATTATATACCTTCTATGTGTCAAAGACAATGCTAAGTGCTAGACAGTCAGTTGGTCAACAGTCAACAAGCATTTATTACGTATTTATTGTGTGTCAGATAGAGGCAGCTAAGTTGATAGAGCACTGAGTTCGCAATCAGAAAGACTCATTTTCACAACTAGGTGGCTGAGCAATAATTCCTAGATGCAAAAGTCCAGATTACGTTGTGAGTTTCAGGAAGCCATGTAGCCACAGTAAGGAATGGTTGGTTAAGACTGTTATTGCTCAGGAGATAATAGAAATAGCCTCTTAGCAAGGGCAGGATCTGGGAGGAAGATAATTGGAAAGAAGGACCTTGGCCATTTGATCTGGCACTGCCAAGTGCCAAGGTAATAAACTGTCACATATGTAATTAGAAGTGTGTGAGGAGATATAAAATATTAGCCTCCCAAATGATTATAAGGTAGCAGTAATGTTAATGTAGCATATTTATCTTTGCTTTTTTGCACGGGACTAAAATGACCTGTACTATGCCCAATCATGTTGTTATTGAGTACTCTTAATTTTTCCTCCTTTTGAGTAAGTCATAGATTATAGTTGGAAAGAGCATTTTCCCCATAAGCCAATGAATATCAGAGTAGGGAGTCTCATCTCCTAAAGAGAGGTCAGGCTCCCCTGGCAATGGACCTGGTACATAATTATATTACTACAAGACAGAGATTGAAATAGGTTAACAGCTCTGGGGCCTCAGCTCAGTGGTTAAATCTAGTCTCTGTGTTATGATTATGATCAGATTATGATAAGTGTGTAGGAAAAGTATAGACAAAATATGCCCTTTTGGTGAAAGGTAGAGGTTCTTAAAGCTCTGATGTATAATCATAAAGTCTCACACGAGATCATGGAACAAATACATTTTCTGGGCTCTTCTTTTCTTTCTTCTATTTGTTGGACTGGAAAAATCACTGAGCTGAGGGCATACTCCTTGACATTTAAAGCCAAAATGGCAATACTATTAGATTGGTCCTAAGCTGATTGCTGGTCTCTATGATATAGTGGATACTCAACAAAAACTTTTAACCTGAAGCCAATATTGGCCAGTCAGTCAGTACTCAGCTAGCAATTATTAAACACCTTATATGTGTCAGAGGAAGGAAGAAGTACTGGACAAACTGTTGGTCGACACTCAACAAGCATTTATAAAGCACTTACATGTCAGGTGGGCAGCTAAGTGGTGTGGTGGATAGCACATTGGGCTAGCAATCAGAAAGACTCGTTTTATGGGTTTGAATCTGATCTCAGACATTTACTGACTGTGATCCTGGGCAAGTTATTTCTCATTGTAAAATGAGCTGGCTAATCACATGGCAAACAACTCTGGAATTTTTTCTGAGAAAATCCCAATAGGGTTTTGGAAAGTCAAACATGACTGAAACATCTCAACAACAATAGCAACAACAAATGTGCCAGGTATCATTATCAACACGCTCAACACTGGGGATCCAACGAAAGGAAAAAATATATAGACTTTACCTTCAAGGAACTCTAAGGAGTAAATAAGGAGTATTTGCAACATACAAATAACTATCTATAGAAAAGATATACATGGTGTAAATGGAAAGTTGTTTGTTGTTTGTCTTTCTTTTTCTTTTTAATAAATCTTTTTATTTTCAAAAACATATGCATGGATAATTTGGACAACATTGATTCTTGCATAGCCTTGTGTTTCAGATTTTCTCCTCCTTCCCCCCAACCCCCCAGATGGCAGGTAATCCAATACATGTTAAACATGTTAAAATATATGTTAAATCCAATGTGCATAAACATATGCAATTCTCTTGCTGCACAAGAAAAATCAGATAAAAAAGAAGTAAATATGTAGAAAACAAATGCAAGTGAACAACAAAAAGAGTGAGAATGCTATGTTGTAGTCCACACTCAATTCCCATAGTCCTCTGGGTGTAGATGGCTCTCTCACAAGATCACTGGTACTGGCATCAATCATCTCATTGCTGAAGAGAACCATGTCTGTCAGAATTGATCATCGTATATTCTTGTTGTTGCTATGTACAATGATCTCTTGGTCCTGCTCATTTCACTCAGCATCAGTTCATGTAAGTCTCTCCAGGCCTTTTTGAAATCATCCTCCTGATCATTTCTTATACAATAATAATATTCCATAACATTCATATACCATAATTTATTCAGCCATTCTCCAATTGATGGGCATCCACTCAGTTTCCAGTTTCTGGACACTACAAAAAGGGCTGCCACAAACATTTTGCACATGTGGGACCCTTTCTCTCCTTTAGGATCTCTTTGGGATATAAGCCCAGTATTAACACTGCTGGCTCAAAGGGTATGCACAGTTTGATAACTTTTTGAACATAGTTCCAAATTCTCTCCAGAATGGCTAGATGTATTTACAATTCCAACAACAATGCATCAGTGTCCCAGTTTTCCCCGAATCCCCTCCAACATTTATCATTATCTTTACCTGTCATTCTAGCCAATCTGACAGGTGTGTAGTGGTATCTCAGAATTGTCTTAATTTGCATTTCTCTGATCAGTAGCAATTTAGAGCACCTTCTCATTCATATATATATATATATATATATAAAATGATTAGAAATAGTTTTAATTTCTTTATTTGAAAATTGTCTGTTCATATCCTTTGACCATTTATCAATTGAAGAATGGCTCCACTGGCAAGACAAAACTCAAATTCACTGGCAATGATGAAGAATTCAGTGGATAACCTTGGTATCTTCAATGGCTGACCAATCTCTAAGGTTCCACAACTCTGTAAGTTTCATGGCCACTGGAACAAATTACTCAAGGAGTAATTACCAAAAATTACCACCTCCTCTGGTGCAAGGAGGGCCTCTCATCCTATCTTTGTTGTCCACCTGGCACTCAATTCTCACCTGTGACTCCAAGAAGCTATAGTAGGAGCAGCAGCCACACCCAGTAAAAATGTCTTGGTAAATGGTCTAAATTAGGTTGAGGGTAACTGACAGATCTAAAATCTATCGTTGAATTAGGGGATGTCTACCCCAAGCATGTGAAGGCTTCTCCTCACAAATGTGCAGATGAGGAAAATGGAAAGTAATCTCAGAGGGAATGTACTATCATTGAAATAGCTGGACAGGAAAAGGCCTCCTTTCAGAAAATGGGTTTAGAGATGAGTCTTATAGAAAACCCATGAAACTAATAAGTGGAGGTGAAGAGAGCTTTTAAGAAATGGGGCAAGGGGAAGCTAGGTGATAGAGTGGATAGAACACCAGCCCTGAAGTCAAGAGGACCTGAGTTCAAATCTCAGACACTTAACATTTTCCTGGCTCTGTGACCTTGGGCAATTCACTTAACCCCAATTGCCTCAGGGGGGAAAAAAGCAAAGAAAAGAAAAAGAAAAAAAAAGGAAATGGGGACAATCAGTGAAAATGCATGATGTTGAGAAACAGTGTGTCATATGTAAAAGAAATGGCTAGTAGACCAAGGTATCTAAAATTGAAGAGAGCTTAGAGGGAAATAAAATATAAGAAAACTGTTGTAAGGTGTTAGGTTGGAAGGAGTTCTAATTACTAGTGGAGGACTTTATATTTGATCTTGGAGGTAACAGGGAGCCGGTGGGATTTTTCCTGACTCACTTTCCCCAAGATGTCTATAGGGTGATATTTTTATAGTTGAAATAAAGGTATCAGAAGTGAGGACTACCATGGACTGTCTTCATGTATCTTTAGCTCAGATTCTTAGGTCCTGAAGGGTAGGCTTATTTGGAATAAGCCATTACGCAGAAATAGGAGATGGATCCATTTCTGGGCTAGAATTCTGTTAGAGCCATTGAGTTTTGAATCAGAGAACCAGGATGAGCTTTGACATGGGACTGCCTTTCTATTTTAGCACCAAACAAGTCTGCCCTATAGGTCTGAGTATGTGGGGATATGTATGAATAACAGAGGAGGAGGGGGAGGGTCATGCCTCCAGCTAGTGTTTTAAACCAGTCCAGTGTGAGCATGTTCAATGATAGGAACTCGCTTGTTTCCAAGACAACAGGATTCAAGCTCAAACCTTGACTGCTCTGGAGGAGGCCGTTTCAACGTCATTTCCATCCTTTTGAAGAAACGCACATTTTGATGGGCAAAGTGCCAGAAATAATTAGACCAAATAGCTCCTCAGAACTCTGATGGAAAAAGACAGAGGAAGAAAAGAAATCCAAATGTGTATAAATATGTGTGCTATGTCTGTTGTGAGAATTTCTCAACAGAAATCATCAAAATCCTGGCAAAGCTGGGGATGAGAGCCTTGTGAGAGAATATAATAATCAGCAAAGAGAAAACTGAGAAGAGAAATGAGTGAGGGACAGCCACCTCATAGAAGCTTACTAAAACAAGTAGGTTAGGCAATCAGACTTAAAGTTGAATCTCCCCACATTTCTTTAAATTGACTAGGAGTATTCATTTTGTTTTTCTTTTTTTTTCTTTTTGTGTGTGAGATTTCTATTTTGGCTCTAATTTCCCATGTTTGATGTGGAGATCAAGAGTTTTTTTTTTTTTTAACTTCACCTGAACAGTAGGAGAATAAATGCTGTAGGGCTGGCAACATGCCAATTTTTTATTCCAATAATTGTTAACTTATCTTATTGTGGAATGGAAGCTTTCTCTGAAGAATCAGTGAGGAAACTCACTTTGTTTCCTTCAATGACATTCAGTGCTCCCCATCTTGTCTGACTTCTGCACCCTAAAAGCAAGCAGTGTTTAGGAGAGAATGTCCTATTTCTAAGACCAAAGGTCTGAAGTCAGTGCTAACTATTGACTTTAACCCAGAGTGAAGAGTCAGTAATTCACCATTGACCAACCACCACAAGTCTGGTTTATGACCCATGGACACTCTGGCTTGGCTAAATAGAAAATGATATCTAAGCAATGAACATCAAAGACACAGAATTTCTGAAATCAGAAAAGGTGAAATTTTTTTTCAACAGAGGCTAGCTCTAACCCCAAATATTTCAGCTGCATTCTTTCCTACTATACATTAGCACATTTCTTTGACTCCCTTGCAGCTGAATAAATTAAACAAACGACCCTATTTGGAAAATTGGAATCTTCTCCCTCAGAGTTAAATGGCTGAGCAGTGATTTATCTAGTCTGCTCCTAGAGGGTGAGAAGTCATACAAAGGTCTCAATGCTGCGGACCGAGGTAAATAGTGTATCTTAATGTATTTAGCAAATGATAATGCAAACCAAAGAAAATATATGACAGGGAGGAAAGAAAACCGCATTCTCTGCTTGGGAAGTAATTGAACATTTATAGCCTGGGAATAGCTAGTTCAAAGATGGGGGAAGGGAGTGCTTTGCTTCTTTCAATGAAAGAATTGCTGTTAGTGAGGACAGTCCTTTGGATGAACCATATAATCTCAGGGGATTTAAAAGCAGTGTAGTAGTCTATGTAGACAGGTCTTGAG
Source organism: Sminthopsis crassicaudata (assembly GCF_048593235.1). NCBI lineage: Eukaryota > Metazoa > Chordata > Mammalia > Dasyuromorphia > Dasyuridae > Sminthopsis > Sminthopsis crassicaudata. Next base: position 276,283,437 of record NC_133618.1, read on the forward strand.
TATGCATAACTTTTCAACAATTCCATTCTGTAAGCTTATTAAGGTTCCTCATGGAACTTACATTCTAGTGGGATCTCTCTCTCTCGCTCTCTCTCTCTCTTTATATCTATCTATCTATCTATCTATATGTCTATATAGATATATATATACACACACACATATATATATATATATACATATACATATACACACAATATATAGTTTGATTATAGAGTAAAATAATGTGATTTCAAGAGAAAGAGAAAGTACCGCCATCTAGAGAGAGCAAGAAAGGATCATTTCAGAGGGAGCACTGAAATTAGTGGGTATGAAAATGATGCACAGTTAAGTCACATAGTGAATAGATAGATTTTTGGGTCTAGAGTCAGGAAGACTGAGTTCAAATTCAGCCTCAGACACTTTCTCGTTGTGTGACCCTGGGCATATCATGTAACTTTGTTTGCCTCAGTTTTGTCATCTGTAAAATGAGTTGGAGAAGGAAATGGCAAACCACTTTAGAATCTTTGCTGAGAAAACCCTAAATAGGGGTCAATTGAAAACAACAAAACAACAATAAAAAAGAAAACTGATAGTGTCTGATGTAGATTCTCACACATACTACTGGTCTGATTGTTGCTGATCAGACTAATATCAGCTCTGAATGTTCTACTGCAGGTCAGATATTCTATATGGACATTTGGGGTGGATTCTCTAATTAACTAACCAGTATTAGGGGAAATGAAAACAAGTCTACTTAGCCATATACGAAAACTATGAATTATAGAAGGTGGAGGTGAGGAAGAAATATATTTTAGACATAGGAGAATTAATGATATATAAAGCCAGGGAGGTGCAGAGAAATGGGAATCGTATATATAGAGAAAGATACACACACACACACACACACACACACACACACACACACAATATCTCTGCCTGCAAGGGCATTACTTTTCATTGGTAAGAAATATCATGCACCCAGAACAATGAATTCAACATACATAGGTTATGTCATACCTATAGTTAAAGGCTAACTGTGGAGTCCCGAACATGTGTTTTAACTAGAACAAAATTGTTGGACTGAATTGAATTCAAGGTTTCTTGGTATTTCCAAGATTCCTTCCAGACAAGAGAGAGTACAGCTGTTCGCTGCAGGGAAGCCGGGCTGGAACAGACCTTAGGATAATTAAGAGATAGGAAACAGTGGAAGCACAGGCTTCCTTAGAAAGGGAGGACCCACAAAGAGGAACAACAGATGCCTGTTCATGAGCCATGCCAGAGCATGTGGCTTTACTTCCTAACTTGTTCTGAAGAACAGTGATCTAATTTTACTATTTTCCTGTGAATATCAGCCCCTCCTAGCTGGACTGAGATTTTATAAGTGGTCAAGAGAGGCAGTGTTATGTAGTGGATAGAGATGTTGTTTGTACCTTATTCTTGAAGAGAATCAGGGAGGTGATACCATGAAATGCAAGTGAATTGAATTTAAGTGAGGGAGGGCTGGGCAAGGTCACCTGCCTCACTTTCCCCTTCAAAGCCTTCTGTGTCCAGTGACCAGATACAGATCAGGATGAGTGGAGATGGCCCTGGATATAGTGGGAGACCTTAATCTTTTTGAACTAAAATCTTTCCCAGGTCTGTTTGACTGAGGCAACACACATTCAAGTGATTAAGGCTAGGTAGTTATTGAGCTAAAGAATGTCCTCTTTCACTTAGTGCGTGGGGGGGGGGGGGGAAATCAACCTGAGAGAGGAATACCCTCAAAGTTTCCCAGTGGATAAAGAGTAGGCTTTTGAAGTTAAGAAGCTATGTCTCTGATACATACTAGCTAGGTGGCTAATCTGTAACTTCTCAATGTTCTAGTCAATTCTCTAAGACAAAAAAAAATCTATATTGTATTTGTAGAGGAGAATTTCCTTAATAAGAGGTTTACTATATCAATGAAGTCACAGATCCCATTTTTATCTTTATTATAAATTTTGTTCTATGATTTCAGTCATGTCTGACTCTTTTAGCCTTCTTTTGGGCTTTTCTTTGCAGTGATACTGTCTTGGTTTGCCATTTCCCTCTTCAGCTCATTTGAGAGATGAAGAAACTGAGGCAAACAGGATTAAGTGACTTGCTTAGGGTCATAGAACTTGTAAGTATCTGAAGCCAGATTTGAATTCAGAAAGATAAATCTTCCTAACTCCAGGCCTGGCACTCTATCCATTGAGTCACTTAGATGCCCCTTATTATAAATAGTCACACGCATTTAATAGCTTGTTATAGACTTTCTCTCGAGAATTTCAGGACCAGATGTGTCCTAGAGCCAGCTTGGATGAGAAAACTTAAATTTTCTTTTCCCCCCTTTTCTTTAATAATAGTTTTTTTATTTTCAAAATACATGCAAAGATAGTTTTTAGCATTTACCCTAACAAAACTTTATATTCTAAGTTTTTTCCATCCCTCCTCACCTTTTCCAAGATCCAGTATATATTAAACATGCACGATTCTTCTATATATCTCCACATTTATCATGCTGTACAAGAAAAATTAGATGAAAAAGGGAAACATATGAAAGGAAAAAAGCTAACAAAAAACCCCCCAAAGGTGAAAATACTGTGTTTTGATCCATACTCAGTCCCCACATTCCTCTCTTTAGATGCAGATGACTCTCCATCACAAGTTTATTGGAATTAGTCTGAATCACCACATTGTTGAAACGAGCCACATCTGTCAGAATTAATCATCACATAATCTTGTTGCTGTGTATAATGTTCTCTGTGTACAATGTCACTCAGCTTTAGTTCATGTAAGTTTCTGCTGATTGTTTCTTATAGAAAACAATATAAAGAGGGGGAGGTTGAGCCAAGATGCAGAGGAAAGCAGAACTTGCCCAACCTCTCCCCAAACTGCTCCAAATTCCTTTAAACAATGACTCTAAACAAATTTTAGAGCATCAGAGCACCCCAAAAAGACGGAGTAGAACATTTTTCTAGCCAGAGGCAACATAGAAGCTCAGCAGAAAGGGTCAGAATCCAGCATGTAGCTCTGGTTCCAGCCCTAGCCATGGCCCAGCCCAACCTGTGAATCAGCAGCAGTAGAACGAAAATATTCCATAGCATTCATATACCATAAGTTATTCAGCCATTCACCAACTGATGGGTACCCACTCAGTTTTAATTCCTTGCCACTACAAAAAGGGCTGCTACAAGTGTTTTTGCACATGTGGGTCCTTTTCCCTTTTTTTAGGATCTCTTTGAAATACAAATCTAGTAGAGACACTGATGGATCAAAGGGTGTGCACAGTTTGATAGTCCTTTGGGCATAGTTCCAAATTGCTCTCTAGAATGGTTGGATCAGACTGTTAAATTTTCACCCTAAGCATTTAGACTCCATAAATTAAAAAATTGTTATAAATCAGAGCTTGATTTATTGCTTTGTTAATTGTTTAGTAGTAGAGGAAAAGGTTAATAATGAAGAATAAGCTTAGAAGTGTGTCATTCATATGTTCTTCTCCCTCACCCCCTCCTATCCCCCCAAAAAACTTATTGTTAATCATTTACCAGCCTAGGACTCCATTTTCTGGCCCAAATATAAAGCAGTTTCTCATACTGTGCTGCTAAATCCAAAAAACAAAAAGAGAGGGGCAGCTAGGTGGCGCAGTGGATAGAGCATCAGCCCTGAAATCTGGTCTCAGACACTTAACACTTCCTAGCTGTGTGACCCTGGGCAAGTCACTTAACCTCAATTGCCTCCATAAAAAACAAAAACAAAAACAAGAAGGGGCGGGGATCCCTTGAATAAAATAGAGCATAGATATTGCCTGTGTACACTTGAAGGAGGAAGGGCTGTTAACCAAACAACTCACACTGCATCTTTACTGAGAGAAATTCAGTGGTAAGGTTGGCAAAAATCTGTAGCATCAGGGAATTTTCTGTTAGTAGTCCTTTTTCTCTACTGAGAATATTGTGGGGAACGGGGAAGGATGACATGATATCTGAAGACCCATGCTTGGGACCTGTGAATACTCTGTATCCCACAGTTTATTTTCCAGTCAAGAAAATAAATTCCTAATCAAGAATTTCATTGTCAGTTTATTTTTAGGTAATGAGATTCTGGGAAAAATTTCAGTCAACAAACATTTATTTACTATTTGCTACATTCCAGGCACTCTTGGAAGGAACTTATTAAATGCTTTATTATGTGGCCAACATTTTATGTTATTATTAAATCTCACAATAACTCCGGGAGGTAGGTGCAAATATTTTCCTCATTTTACAGTAAGGAAACTGAAGCATAAAAGAGTTAAGTGATTTATCTAGGGTCACAATAGTAGTGCCTTAGGCCAAATGTCAACTCGGTTCTTCTTGACTATAGGCTCTGCACTCTATCCACTGTATCATTCAACTGCCTCTCACACAACGAAATACATAAATGGTTCCTGCCCTCAAGGAGTTAATATTCTAGTAGGAAAGACAACATGTAAAAAAATTGATCTACATCGTCTGGACTCAACATAAGACTGGATAAAAAACCCATTCAATTTAATAAAGTTTACAATTAGATACATCTACCCCCTCCATCTCATAGAGAAATATATTTAATAACATAATTTAAGATAATTATTAGATTGTAAGCTCTTCCACACATTACATGTTTTCCGTCCCATTAGACTTTAAGCTCTTTGAGAACCTAGGTTGTTTTTGGCCTTTCTTTGTATATCCAATACTAGGTGCTTAATAAATGCTTTTGTTGATTAGCACAATGCTTGGCACATAATAGGTGCTTAATTAATACTTGTTATTGATTGACATTCAATGTGTCTTAGTCATCTTTGCATCTCTAAAATCTACCATAGTGCCTTGAACATGGCAGGCATTTAATATGTATTTGCTTGTTGAGAGGATTCTTGGAGATTATAATAGATCTGAGCTAGAAGGGCACCTATTGGTATAATTCTTTATCTTCATCCTTCTCATACCATCTGCTTCAGACAGATGCTTTGCATCTCTCTAAAAGAATATAAATTCCTTGCAGGCCCTTAAGAAGTGATTATTTTTATCTTTGTAGGCACTTAGTCCAGAGTCCTAGCATCTAGTAATCACTCAATAAGTGCTTATTGGTTGTTGACTCATTGAGTGGGCCATCTCTAAGTCCAGGAGAGAGAGAGAGAGAGAGAGAGAGAGAGAGAGAGAGAGAGAGAGAGAGAGAGAGAGAGAGAGAGAGAGAGAGAGAGAGAGAGAGAGAGAGAGAGAGAGAGATTTCTCTTTCCAGCACTGGCTCAAGATGAATATTACTCCCTTCAATTAGTTGAAAAGAAACAAGATTCTTCTCCACCTCCTAATTTCCTCATTTCATTAAAAAAAAACCCCAATAATACTTGTTTCTTATGCTGTAACCTTGATGTCACAGATTCTTACAACACAAAGGGCCCAGATTCACTTTAGTGAATTTCTCGCTTTTATGGCTCATAGATTCCTCCCAGAAATCTTTGACACCATCCAAAATGCTGAAATAAATTCCTTCTTCAAATGGACAGTTCACAAAATCAAAGGAAAAATTTTTCCCCAAAGCAAACAGATTTGTTTCCAAAACATAACTATTGGAAAATAGATGTTTTCCAATGAACAGTTTTCCCCCCAAAGAACTATATAGTTTTTTAGTCACTTCATTCATGAAAGGCAGAGTTCCACTCATTCTCCCTGTTCCCAGTTGGAATCCTACACGTCATTCCCAATGCTATTCTTTGTAGATGCCCCCCACAGTTCTGTCACTCCCACTAGAAAGGATTAGTAGGCTTTCAGGCAAGACCCAAATCCTCTCCCCAGCTGAATCCTTGTCTGTTCTTGGTTATAGTCTTGAGCTACCGGAGAGGGAGTAGAAACTAAGAATTTTTCCCATCTGTTAAAAGACTTGAACTAAATTCTAGTGACCCACACTATCAGATCAAGAACTATTTTTCATTGAGACCATTTCCCTTTGCCACTATATTTGGTAACTTCTAACTTCACAAAAGCTTGTTTGGGGAAATGGGTCTTGGTACCCTTCAAGTTCAAGGGAATAGACATTACCAGATCCAGACTTGAGGACTTGAAATCCTTCCTCCCTGTTATGGTTGAGAGCACTATTTGTTCATATCTAAGTAAAGCACCCCATTTTGTCCTTTACTTATTTATCAGATATTACAAAAAAAAATCTTTCTTGCAAATGAGTAGGATTAAGTCACTTTAAACTCATTGGGTTACTTAAACTATTGTTTATTAACTTGTTTCTTAAGAAATATTTTATGACTATAGTACTATGTTTTACATGATTGAACATGTGTCCAGTATATCAAATTGTTTACCTTCTCAAGGAGGGAGATGAGGGAGGGAAAAAATTTGAAATGTAAAAATTTTAAAAAATAAATCAAATCAAAGTTACCTTTACATGTAATTGGGGGAAAATAAAATATTATTTAAAAATGTTTTTGTAGTTGTATTTCAGCATATTTGAATTTCTTTATTATATGGTATATTTATTTTTTTGTATTTAAAAGTGTTATTCTGAGAAGAAATCCATAGATTTCGCCAGACTGCAAAAGGGGTCTTTGACATAAAAAAGTTAAGGAAACCTGCTTTAGAAAATGGCGTGGGGAAACTGAGCCTGCCCTACTTTCTTTGACATGTACATCTTTAATAATAAACTTTTCATTTTAAAGAGGAGGAGGGGGAAGGTAGAAATATCTCAATACTTAGAACATTTTCTCCTCTTATCTCCAAGAGGAGAGAATTTAGATACCAAAGTCTCTTGTTAGTAGTACCTTCAGTCTTTGATTAGTTCCATCAAGTAATGCCTATTGCCATCTACTGTAGGATCTTTGATTAGTGTCACTGGGTGGCCAACACCATATTAAACACAACTCCCACTCAGTACTGACTGGTCTGAACATTTTCTTTATTTCTTCATGATTTTTGGTTATGGAAAGATTGAAATAAGGTTGGATCAATTCTAGGTTCAGTTATCCTGTCTCCATTCAAAAATATAGTGGAGAAATGACAATTTCTTTATATAAGCTCTTATACCAGTTTCCAGTGCAGTAGTAACAGGGCCACTTAGTCATGTAAACCTCAGGGCATGGGCTAGCATTAGGGTTGAGTCATTTTTGAACTTATGCTCCTTAAGTATTCATCTCTTCTTGTCACTTCCCTTTCTTACAGATTCTTGAAGCCTTCTTTGAAGGCTTGAAATTCAGGACTCTTGATAGTTACTTTTAGCTTAATAATTCAATTTAAACTTATTTAAGATGGTGAGTGAATTGGGAACAGAAATACCAGCTCTTTCCAATTAACTATATTCAGGATGAAAAAAAAAAAAAGAAAATGAATTGGGGAATGATCAAGAAATTCAGGGAGAAGCAATAAGTTTATTTTCCCATATCAAGTCCACTCAAAGAGATAATTTAGAAGTCCATGGGCATTAGGGAAAGGATCCATATAGAAAAGTTATAGACTGTTTAGAGAAGTCTTCCAGTACAAGAATGAGAAACAAGCCAGAAAAACCTGCAATGGAGTGCTTGGAGACTGAGCAATGGGTGTGTGACTCTTGGAGCCTGAAGATACATTGCTCTGATCCCTAAATGATTATTAAGATCTTATAGGATTATGCATAAAACAAAATATACCATATTATGAAGAAAGTGAAACGTATTGAAATACAGCTCTATGGGACCATATCTTCTACACTGATTCCTTTCTTTTTTCATTTTTCAGTATAAAGAGGGGTTGATCTGCATGTTCCTTTGACAATTTGATAATTCTCTCTTTGCACAGTGGATAAAGCACTGGACTTGAAATCAGGAACATGAATCTTCATGAGTGTGAAATCAGCCTCAGGCACTTAGTGATTCTGGGCAAGTTACTTAACCCTTTATGCCTTAAGTTTCCTCATTTGTAAAATGAACTGGAAAAGGAAATACAAAGAATTCCTATATCTTTGCCTAGAAAACTCCCTGAACTGAATAACAAACAACAAAACTCCTTGCTAACTCTTTGCATTTGTCAGCCTAATGAAGGTTGACTGGGGGAATCCCTGGTAACCTTGATGAGTTCCTCAATTAACTTAACAAGATTATAGTGAGTAAGGCATTGTTCAGTGGCATCAACTGTAAATCTATAAAGCTCTGATCTGAGGGGCACCTCCCCACGGAATGTGGCTGTGTTATCTCATACCTTCCAAATTGTATTTGAGATTGGGGCTGTCCCCAAGAAACTGTCCTTCTGAGTTCAGTTAGTGATATTGAATGCAATTCTAGGCTCTTAAACCCAACTGGTAAGGTATGCCCATCCTCCATGGCAGAAGCAGCTCTCTAATAATTCCAAAAAAAAATCTTGTCAAGTTATCTGTCTAGGACACTCATCAAAATGATCAGGAACTTCCCTTGATCAACCTGTCTTATGCTGTCAGAGTTAGCAAAGGGAGAAATCAGTATGGATTGATGTAGTCAAGAAAGGTATATTTCACATTCTTTGTGGTATGAGGAAGAGTATGATCTTGAGATTATTTTTGTCTTTATTGCCCAGCATTCTTCTGGACTCCAACACAGAGAGAGGGAGCAGAGAAGTAAGGTCCCCTGAAATAATTCCCCTGATATAATTACTTATATTCTTGCTGACTCAATTTCTCCTTTTGTTAAGATAATAATAGATGGAATTGAAATAATGCTTTAATATTTGCAAAGAACTCAACATACATTTTCTCAGGAAGTGAGGTTTGTTGTTATTCAGTTATTTTCTCATTGTATCTCATTCTTCCTGACCCTATTTGAGGTTTTCTTGGTAAAGATAACAGGAGTGATTTGCCATTTCCTTCTCCAGTTCATTTTACAGATGAGAAAACTGAGGCAAACAGGATGAAGTGATGTGCTCAAGGTCACACATTTAGGGAATGTCTGAGGTCACACTGGAACTCTTGGAAATGAGTGTTTCTAACACCTGGCTTAGCACTCCACCCACAGTACTCCCTGTCTCTGGACCTGGATTAGAATTCCACTTCTGATGCTTCTTGTATGTTCTTGAAGAAGCCACTAACTTCCCTAAATTTCAGTTTTCTCATCTGTAAAACGAGGGGGATTGGACTATATGTCTTTCAATCTATTTCTTTGCTCTAAACCTGTGATACTATTAGGATCTATGAAACAGAGAGTTTTGGGATTCCTTCCAGCTGTCCTACAATTCTTTGAGGAAGATATTATTTTCTCCATTTTATAGATGAGAAAGCAGACTCAGAGAGGTTAAAATGAAGGACAGCACATGAATACAGCTCCTACAGAGCAGATGAATTTCCAAGCAGATTGTACAAGGACAGGGGAGAATATGTTGATAATTCCCCCAATTTTTAAAAGCAGGGAGCCAGACCAGAGCCAACACTGTAACACGATGTGAAATTCTTTCTATACCTGATAGAATGGCCATCTCTCCACCCGCCAGCAGGCAGTAGTTTAAGTAAAAAATAAAAATTAAAAACCCAAGACAAACTCAGCAAGGGTATTTAATTTTCCTAAAGCGTGATGCTCCGAATCCCCCTCCAGGCCTTGGGGATACCCCCTGTGTAATGGTGGCTGTTTTATGACAGCTTCTGGCTGTGCCTTATGTGTTCAGTAGTACCATACATTACAACATGTGGCTCTAAGCCTGTATAACAGTCTTCTTTTTGCAATAAATAAGGAACTGTAGATCTCAAGAGATGAAAGTCCTCCTTCCTGGTGTAATGGCCCGGTGAAAAAAAAGGCTGAAATGTGGTTTTTCCCAGTATCCTTTATCATCCTGCTGTTCCATATTTAAGTACTATTATCTGAAAGCCATTCTTCTTTGTAATAATTTAAGAGAAATTTGCTTACAAAAGCAATAAGTGGAGAGAACAGGTTGGGCAATGGGACTGAGAAGAGCTTCCAGGTTGAATTTTCAGTCTGTCCCTTTAAACTGAGGCAAATGGACAAGAATGAGAACAGAAAACAGTAGGTAAGCATGTTGGAATATACAGTGGATAATAGATATTGAAGGATGATCTAGTCATGCATGCTAAACAGATACTTTTATGAGTATAAATTTAATTAGCATCTGGAAATTAACAAGGCTAGAAAGAAGGGCAATGTGTTTTTAAGTGAAGGCGATGGATAGGTACTGTTTGGAGCATATAGATAAATGAAGATTTAATTTGTAATGCATAATGAGCCAGGTGCCTATAAAATAATTTGTTTTTCAAGTTGTTATCTTGAAACAAAACAATGGAACTATCCAAGGTCAGGCAATTATGGCTAATATCCCCCCTCCCATCGCGGCTCCCCTTATTTATTTGCTTAAACATTAAAAACAAATTTGTAGTTGGACAATGCTTTGTAAAGTCCAATGCAAGTGACGAGTTTGTTTCAATTGTCATTTATTCTGTTTCTTGACAACTTGAAGGGGTTGTAATTGGGGATGGCTCAATTGAATTCAACAAACATGAATTTATCACCTACCTACTATGTACAGGGTGAAAGATAGCCTGACTTAGCTTAGCATCTAGAAAGTGATCAGATGGACATGGAGCGAGAAAGAACTAGGTTCAAATGGAAACTTGGATAATTTACTGTGCAACAATGGAAGTCATGGAACTTGCCGAGCTTTAGGCTCTAGGATTATAAATTATGGATGGGCTATGATAATTTGCACTGAAGGAAGGATTGCCTACATTGGGAATTCCTATGTCCACATTAGGGCAGCTAAACAGTGTCATAGTGCATAGAGTGCTACCCTGGAGTCCTCTTCCTGGGTTTAATCTGTCCTTAGATATTTACTGGTTGTAGGACCATGGACAAGTCACTTAACTCTCTTTGCATCGGTTTCCCCATCTGTAAAATGAACTGGAGAAAGAAATGGAAAACCACCCCAGTATTTTGCAAGAAGTCCCAGATGATGTCAGTAAGAGTCAGACATGACCGAAAAACAATTGAACTGAATGCCAACAAAAGTTAGAGGTCCTTGACATATTATGCAAGGCTCTCTCCTGAGCTTCAGACTTGTATTATCAAGTGCTTATTGGACATTCTGAACTAGATTTCCAATAGGTATTTCAAACTCAACACTTTCCAAATAGAGTTTATCTTTTCCATAAATTCACCCTTCTCTAAAACTTCCCTATTTCTGTTGAGAGCATCATGACCCTTCTAGTTACCGAGGTTTGAAATGCTATTATCCTCATTTGCACTCACCCTCAATTTTACCTCCTCGGTGTTTCTCAAATCCCTTCCCTTCTCTCCATTCACACAGCCATCACCCTAGTTCGTGGCCCTTACCACCCATTGCAATAGTCTCCTTCCTGATTGGTCTCCCTGCTTCAGATCTCTCCCTTCTCTAATTAGCTGCCAACTTGATATTCCTTAAGCACAGATGTGACCCTGAGAGTCTCTTGCTCAATAAATTCGAGAGAAGCTCTTTTTCTTCTAGGATTAAATACAAACTCCTCTCTTTGGCATTTATAGTCTTTAACCTGACTACAACCTATCTTTCCAGTCTTACTATATATCAATCCTCTTCGTATACTCTGGGACCTAATCTCCACACATATAATTCTCCATCTCTTGCCTCCATGTTTTTGCACAAGCAATCCCTCCCATTTGGAATACATCATCTTTTCACCCCTGCCCTTCAGAATAATAAGATTCCTTCAGTGTTCAGCGTAAGCGCCCCCTTCTACATGAAGTTTTTCCAGATTCCTCCAGTTAATGCCTTCCCTTACCAATTACCTTCTATGTATTTTATATACATTTCATATATAATTATGCACATGTTGGCTCCTTCAAAAAAATGCTACCTCCTTGAGGACAGGGATAATTTAATTTTTGTCTATGCCCATAATGGCTGGAATGTTTTTATTGTTCAGTCATTTTCATTGGTGTCTGATTCTTCTTGACCCATTTGGAGTTTTCTTGGCAAAGATACTGGAGTGGTTTTCCATTTCTTTCTCCAGCTCATTTTATAGTTGGGGAAACTGAGGTAAAGAGAGTTAAGTGACTTGCCCTGGATTTAAACTCAGGTTTTCCTGACTCCAGGTCTGCTGCTCTGTCTATCTACTGTATCATCCAGATGCCCCTAATGATCTTTAGGGAAGGAAAATCCACCAGCTCTTGAAGCAATCTATTCCACTTTTTTTTTCTGAGATAGACCTCATTGTTAGGAATTGTTTTAATTAAGATCTTTAAAAAATTAACAAGAGTTTATTTTTTCTCTTCCCATTTTCCCCTTTCCCTTCCAATTGGGCAGAGAAACAAAATCAAAACCCTTGTAACAAGTAAGCATTGTCAAACAAAACAAATTTCTTTTCTCTAGGCTAAATATCCCTAATTCTTTCAACATTCCCACAAGACATACTCAACTTTCTCTGGATAGTTTTTTTCTGAAATGGTGAATTTTTATCCTTCATAAGTTGGCATAGGTGAATTATAAATGCCTTCTCATCCATTCAGACCAATAAGCAGGCAGCTAGAGAGTCCTACTAGGCACTAAACAGCCCTTAGGAAAACTAAACGATGGTGAGTTTCTTTCTCACAGAAAAGATGCTTTTTGATTTGGGTATTCTCTTCCTTACATGTCTGTGAAAATATGAGACTGTGGGTATGATCTTTTAAAATTATCTATTGAGGCAGGTTTCTACTGAAACATAAGCTGAATTTTAAAAATTAGTCATTCAATAGTCCCAATATTTTAAATGCCAATGAAAGTGTGACTTATAATGTCAGAATGAATAATCCTAATTTGAACATGATTAAAATATACTTGAAATCTATTTCTATCTAATGACCCTAGAATGTTGCCCATGGCCCTGAAAGGTTAAGTTGTTGGTGATCCCATAGTAAAAAATCTGTGGATGAACTCAAACCTTTTTAACTTTGTATCCAACACTCTTTTCACTAGTCTCTTAATATTAACTGTTCCTCTCTTTTTATTTTTTTCAATATTATTTTATTTTTCTAAATACACACAAAGAATTTTCAACATTCACCTTTGCAAAACTTTGTGTTCCAATTTTTTTCCTTACCTTCTCCCCTTTTCTTTCCCCAAGACAGTAAGCAATCTGATAGGAGTGAAATGTGTAATATTCATATTTGTCATGCTACACAAGAAAAATCAGATCAAAGGGGAAAAAACACTAGAAAGGAAAAAAAAACAAGCAAACAAACAATAACAATAAAAATGGTGAAAGTACTTTGCTATGATCCATATTCAGTCTTCATTCTCTCTCTGGATGTAGATGGCATTTTCCATCCCAAGTCTATTGCAACTACCTTGAATCACTAAATTGTTGAGAAGAGCTAAGTCCATCACAGTTGATTAATATTGTTTTTTATTATTATTATTATTAATTGTAATTGCTGAAAATGAATTACTAATGATCATTTTCATCTTAACAACTGGAAATTGTCTTGGGATGTGTCACTATCCTGATATTATTCTTTATCATTCTCTAAACTATTGCATAGGTAGATATAATAACCTCTCTGTGGTTGAATAAAACTATTTGGATGTAAACTAATCTGGATAAGCTACCTACAAGCATCTTCAATATAACAGGGATGCTGATGTTGAGGCTGATGATTGTTATTAGTTTAACTTAGTGGGCTTTTCCTGTCGTTTTGTCTAACTGTGTATTATGAAGAACAACACCCTTATCCAGGTGCTTCTGGGTGAGGAACTCTACTGTTGATTAAATGCATGTAACGTGCAGCTTATCCAAGACGGAGTGTGAGTAATTCCCAGCCGGTCAAGATTTATACAGTCAAGACCTTGTTCTTCTTCCTTCCCTCTCCAGCCCTGCCCCACCTCGGGGAATAGAAACTACTTTCTTGCCAGCTTGAGATGGTGAAGTCAGGACTCTGAAACATCCTCCACCTCCACCCCGCCAGAAGATAGGGTACCAGGAAGCTGATTAAAAAAAAATTGTTATGACTGCTTGGGCTCTCATCTCAGAAATCTTAAGGGGAAAATAATTGTAGTTGTTACGAGGTGCTTACCTCCCCTCAAAAAAATCTCAGAAAAATTCTAGAGTTTGGGAGGGCTAGTTCCCAAGCTTCTTTCTCTTTGGGTATTTTTGAAATCCATTTCCGAGTGGCTTTGGGGGAGCGTATTGGGAAGGGTGGAGTGCGAACGTGTCAGTCGGTGTTCTGGGTAAGCAGTGGACTAAGCAGGGGAGGTTTGCGTGGTGTTTGTGTATAGTTAAAGCCACGAGGGGGGGAAGCTGTCCAAGTCTTCCCTGACAGCCCTTTGTTTTTGTGATAAATTTAAACGGGGCCATAAAGAGAGGTTTGAATTTTTTTACAAATGCCTTTTTATGAACAAGAGTTTCCATCCATTTAATAATGACCTTGGCGTTTCATGAGAACAGCACAATTATCAATCTGTCACTGGGCTTTACTGAGGAGCAGGACTATGCTTCCTGTTCTCCTTAATCGCTTCTCCCATCTGGGGAGTGCCAAGCTCTCCGGAAGACACCTGTTTTGTAGCCTGTTATTTTCAAGGTTCAGTTCTCTGGCCAATCCTGAATGGTTATGTATGGAGAGAAGGCGGGTGGGGAGGGGACCAGATTAGGAACAGCAAATGTCAGAATAATAAAAAAAAGACCCTAGACCCATCCCAGCCAAAGGTTCATGGCTTGGTATGTCCCCCAGCAAGACTGGGTTAAATGATCTTTAGCTCATTTAAATTTCATTTCTTTCTAGGAAACAAACGTAAGGGAAAACAATCATAGTCTGGGAGAAAGCTGTAGTCCGATTTAGACATTTATTCTAATATTTCTCTTCATAAAATGAGAAAAAATTGAGAGATTGTCAAAGGACCTGGTTTCAAATCCCTTTTCTGCTGAGGCAACTAGGTGACAGTGAATAGAGTCTGAATCAGAAGATCTGAGTTCAAATTCCACCTCAGACTATATGAGCCTCGGTAAGCCACTTAGCTTCTGTTTGTTTCAGTTTCTTCATCTGTAAAATGGGATAATAATTGCACCTACATCCCAGAATTGTTGTGAAGATCAAATGGGATAAGCATTATAAAGTGCTTACCATGGAATCTGGCACATACTAGTTGCTCTATAAATGTTGGCTGAGATTGTCATTAATCTGTAAAATGAGAGTGTCAAAGTAGATGACCTCTGATGTACCTTCTAGGTTTAAATCTAGAAATGATAAAACATTCTTATTTATTGATCACCTTCCATAGGGAAGACATTGAAACCTCCCTCAGAGACACAACCACTTTGATTTAAGATCACTTTGAGTACCTTCATCAACAGATTTCATTGTATTTGGAAACAACTCTACTCAATACCTCTCCATCCTTTGTAATCTGACTTCTTACCAATTCAATAAACATTTATTAACCACCTACTTTGTGCAAGAGACTATTGGAATTCTTCTTTTAATGATTCTTAAATTGCTAAATCAGAGGACCTTTTTCTCACTCTCTTACCTTTCTTTATCATTTGACACTGTTGATTACCTCTTCCTCCTTTGCTGCCATGATAATGCTCTTTCTTGGTTCTTTTCTCTGTTAATTATTTCCTATTTATCCCATAAGAACATATAGTTTAGTGTGTGTGTGTGTGTGTGTGTGTGTGTGTGTGTGTGTGTGTTTGCAGGTTGTCTCTCCCATTACTTTCTAAGCTATTTGAAAGTAGTCTTTTGCCTTTTTTATATCCCCAGCACTTTGCACAGTGCCTTAATTCAGACAGTTTGACTGATTCTCCCACCTGTCTGATTACTCCTTCTTTGTCTTGTCTGCCAGTTTATACTGCTATGCCTCTTAAATGGGAATATCTCTTAAGAGACTGCCCTTAACAATCTCTTCTTCTACCATCTCTGCCTCAGTGATTGGATTCACTTCTGCTGGTTTAATTTTCATTTCTTATATGAATGACTCCTAAATGTCAATATCCATCCCTAATCTTTTCTTTGAGCTTCAATTCTATATCCCTACTAGTCTGGAGAATGTTTCTATCTAGATGTTCAATTAACACCTCAAAATGAACATGTCTAAAATTCAACTCTTGAGGGGCACTATCAGAGCACTAGATCTAAGTTCAAAACAGACTTCAGAGATTTGACCCTTACTAGCTGTGTAATCCTAGGCAAATTTTTCTTCATTAAATCTAACCTTTCTTCAAGCTTTCCCATGTTATTCACAGGACCAGACTCTTTCCAGTTATTCAAATTTGAAACCCCTCTCACTCTTCCCTCTTTCTCACCACTCCTATGGAATCAGATCGCTGCCAATTTTACCTTTATACAATACCTCTTGCTTCTACCCCATTCATACTTTCATCACACTAGTTCAGACCCCCATGGTCTTTTGCCTGTTCCAAAGAAAAGTTAAAGAGGGTGAGGAAAAGGACCTCTTATTTAGCAATTTAAGCATCAGTAAGAGAAGAATTTCAATAGCACCTGGTCTATTATTATTATTATTTAGTTGTTTAGTTTAGGCATGTTTGATTCTTTGTGGTTCCAGTTGGGATTTTCTTGGCAGAGATACTGGGATGATTTGTTATTTCCTTTTCCAGTTCAGGAAACTGATGCAAAAAAGGAGTTAAATGACTTAACCAGGGTCTTACAGCTTCTAAGTGTCTGAGGCTTTAAACTCAGGTATTCTTGACTTCAGTGAAATGTCTTCCCTGTCTTCAGCATCCTCCCCTCTAGTACATCCTCCATTTAGCTGCCTCAATTATCTGTTTAAGCTCCAGATCTGAACCACTCCACTCTCTTGCTTAAACACTATCAATGGTTCCCTATTGCATGTAGGGTAAAATACAATTGGTTTTGGGCAATAGAGTTTCTTTATAATTTGGCTCCATTTTGTCTTTCTATCAATATTTCACATTACCTCCTTCCTACATCTTAGTACTATATTCTCTTTTTAATAATAATTTTATAATTATAACATTTTTTGACAGTACATATGAATAGGTAATTTTTTACAACATTATCCTTTGTACTCCCTTCTGTTCTGAATTTTCCCCTTCTTTCCTCCACCCCCTCCCCTAGATGGCAGGCATTCCCATACATATTAAATATGTTATAGTATATCCTAGGTACAATATATATGTGCAGAACCGAATTTTGTTGTTGTTGTTGTCGAAAAGGAAGAATTGGATTTGGAAGGTGAAAATAACCTGGGGAGAAAAACAAAAAATGCTAACAGTTTACACTCATTTCCCAATGTTCCTTCTCTGGGTGTAGCTGATTCTGTCCATCATTGATCACTTGGAATTGGATTACTTCTCTATGTTGAAGATATCCACTTCCATCAGAATACATCCTCATACAGTATCTTTGTTGAAGTGTATAATGATCCCCTAGTTCTGCTCATTTCACTCAACATCAGTTGATGTAACTCTCTCCAGGCCTTTCTGAAATCATCATGCTGTTCTGTAAGAAAAATAATATTCCATAACATTCATATACCATAATTTACCCAACCCATTCTCCAATTGATGGGCATCCGTTCATTTTCCAAGTACTACACTCTCTTGCCTTTGTGCATTTGAATAAGCCATCCCTTAGGCTTGAAACGCACTCTTTCCTCATATCTAACTGTTAAAATCCATCTCTTTCTTCAAGCGCCACTTCAGGTCCCAATTTTGCTGTGAAACCTTCCCTAATTCCCATAGCTGAAAGCATTCTTTTCTTTCTCAAATTTTCCAAGATTACTTTGAGGAGACAGTCTGATATTGTGGCAAGAACACTATATTTGAAATCAAAGGCCCCTGGGTCTTAATTCCTATTCTGCTTGTTGCAGCTTGTGTGATCATGCATGGCAAAGTGCCTAAGCTATTTGGATCTCAGTTTTCTCATCTGTATAATGAGGAAGTTAACTTTTAAGGCCTTTTCCAGTTCCAAATTCATGATCCCTGAATAATATTTCTCTCCCTACATATATCATTTGTTGGGAGAATGAAAACTTTTTGAAGGCAGAAATGACACTTTGCAGCTGTGTGACCCCAGTCAAGTTACTTGGTCTCTGTCTTAGTTTTGTCATCTGTAAAATGTGGATAATAATGAGAGATAATAGAATTCTACTAGATATAACAACCTCCTAGGGTTGTTATGAGGATCAAATGATATGATTGTAAAGTGCCTTGCAAACTAAATACTTGTTATCAGTTCTCCTCCTCCTCTTTTCTTTTTGCTCTTCTCTTCTCCTTATTCTACTTTCTTCTTCTTTCTTTCTTTCTTTCTTTCTTTCTTTCTTTCTTTCTTTCTTTCTTTCTTTCTTTCTTTCTTTCTTTCTTTCTTTCTTTCTTTCTTTCTTTCTTTCTTTCTTTCTTTCTTTCTTTCTTCTCCTCCTTTTTCTTCATCTTTCTTCTTTTTTATTTCTCCTTCTTCATCTTCCTTCTTTTTTCTTCTTTCTTTATTTCTTCTTCATCTTTTTCTTTTTTCTTCTTTCCTCCTTTTCCTCCTCCTCCTCCTCTTCTTACTTCTTCTTCTCCTCCTTCTTCTTCCCCAACCTTTGTCTTGTATCCGAAGTATCAGGAGCATTCCTGCCCTGCCAGTGACAAATGCTGGCCTCCCTTCATAATTATAATAGTTTGTAACTAACTTTGGTACTTTGAAAGATCTTTAAATTCACTATTTTAGATGCTCTCGCTATGGACAGCTCCACTATCTATGGTATTTGAATCCATTTGATGCTCTCCTGATGTGTCTATGTTCTTATTCAGGAGCAGATGGAGGGGGACTGGAACCTCTGGTAGAAGTGGCCCTTAGAAGCATCAGGTAAGTATGGCAGGTTCTATATTCTGATTCTCAAAAACCCACTAAACTTCAGTTTGCTGAATGACAAATTGTGACAAGCTCTCTGAATAAACTGACCCTTCTTTTGTCCTGCCTGGTACTCATTTTATTGAACCCTGTCTTTTAGTCTTGAATCTTCCCTCCCTCATGTCTCTCCCCTTACATCTCACAGATCTTTTCTGATACCTACTTTATTATCCTTCTATTTCTGATCTTTCTCAGATTTGGTGGGTTTTTAAATTTTAAGTCAGCATGAATATCATTGTTTATTCTAAACAATTTACATTGCTTCTGAGTTTTTCCAGATGTTGCTTTGTCATTTCTGGTTCTCGATGCTTGTTCTGGTCTTGGATACATGGTATACATAGCACAGATGGTGCCATGGGAGACTTCCATTCCTCCTGAATCTTGCATTTTGTCTCTGGCTTTGGCTCTGAGTAGGTAAAGTTGAACTATGACTATATATTCTACAGTACATATATCATGTCCAATCTTTTTTCCCCCATCATTCTTTAAATATGGCTGGCCCATCTCCTTTTTTTTTTTTTTTACCATTAATTTATAAAATTATGTTTAATAAACATCCACATTTCAATATACAAAGGAGAGAAAAGTATTTTATATTAAACTATGGAATTTGGCTAGATACAATCACTTCCTTTTCCAATTGATTGTCCTTGTGTACATAGCAACTTTTTGCATGTAAATTTAACATGCTCCAGCTTGCTTATACCCACCATATATTATTCCATTGAATTATTTTTAATTATTTGAATTACATGCAATTTTGTTTGTTCTGGGGTTATGTGATTACATGTTTTGAAGGTAGATAGCGTCACCCCAAATTATGAAGAATATTCATCTTAAAGAGATATGTTTGGCAGTGAGGAATTTGATACTGTCATTCAATTTCCCAAATTCTGAGAATCTGTTCTTATTCATCCTCTCCTAATTCTCCCATTAGACATTTTTACTTCATTTTTCCTTAGAACATTTCTAAGGGAAGACATTATATACATGATATATGTGGATAAAGGGAGTTCAGGAGGTCTATCAGTCAATAAGCATTAAGTGCCAATATGTGCCACAATGGAATAAGTTTTGGAGATACAAAAGCAAAAAATAGCTCACAGAGTCATAGGAAAATGATATGTAAATATTTATGTACAAATGAATTGCATATGGGATAAATTGGAGGTAATGAACACAAGAAAGGGACCAGCTTTCCTAGTAAGGGATCAGGAAAGGCTTCTTGTGGAAGGTGAGGTTTTGAAGGAGCCAAGGAAACTAGGAGATTGAAGTGAGGAGGGAAATTATTAGGTACTGGACACAGCCAATATCCAAGACTGTGGTTGTAGAGAACTTTTTATTTGAAGAGAACTTCTTATTAGTAAGGAGGCCAGTGTGACTAGAGCATAAGTTGTAAGAAGAAGAGAAAGAAAGGAAGGTTGGGAAAGGTTTTGAATACCAAACAGAGAACTTAATGTTTGATTTTGGAGATGGTAGAAAGTTAATGGAGTTTATTGAATGGAAGAGGGACTGGCTGTGACTTTGGAAAGAACCCTAAATTCAATAGCTAATTGGAGAATGGGATGGAGTTTAAGAATCTTTGTTGAGGCAGCTGGGTGGCTTTACAATCAGGAAAACCTGAGTTCAAATGTGGCTTTAGACACTATCTGTGTGACTTTGGGCAAGTCACTTAACCCATATCTACAAAATTATCAGGACAGATTTCAGGATAAACTACTTACCAATATACTGTATCAACAAGGTTGTTATAAAGCATGAGAAATGACTGTGATAGCACTTGATGGGGCATGTCCTATGATAGGACAACAGGACTAGCTGTATTTAATATTTGTACTTTGAAGTACTTTGAAGAATGGGGCTGCCCAGGATAGAGCACTGGGCCTGGAATCAGGAAAACTTACCTTCATGAGTTCAAATCCAGCCTCAAACATAGCTGAGTGATCCTGGGAAAGTCCCTTAACTCTGTTTTGTCATTTGTCATTTGCCAACTGAACTAGAAAAGGAAGTGGCAAATCACTCCAATAAACCCCAAGTGGGATTGTGAAGAGTTACATACTACTGGAATGAATGAACTACATAGTTGAATGAATGAACTACATAGCTGTATATATTATGGTGCCAGGCATATATTAAGCACTTAATATTTTTAAAAATTCATTCATTTATTCATTAATTAATCAATAAAAATAGAAAAGGGTAGACAAATTATTTCTAAAGCATTTCTTTGATCCACCACTTTATTAAGTCTGTAAGAAAAAGCAATGAAATAATTAGGGAAGAACATGTTCTTGGTGAACCTGGTCTAGTTCTTTGGGAGCAATAGTTTATTTTCTTTATGGTCATCAACTTTTCCTTTAGTAATATGTAAAGAAATTGACTCTTTAGAATTCACTTATCTGGGGCATAAGTCTAAATCAGTTTTCTGAGACTACTTGATGAGCTAAAAACATCTAAGTCTGGTCAGTGTTTTGAAATGGCAGTTGATCTTTGCATATGAAACGCTGTAGAACTTTGGAATGAATGTAAAACAAAGTCTACTTCAGGGTTTTAGAGTTCAAAGGGTTCACTTACATATGAATTAA
This sequence comes from Sminthopsis crassicaudata, assembly GCF_048593235.1. Classification (NCBI taxonomy): domain Eukaryota; kingdom Metazoa; phylum Chordata; class Mammalia; order Dasyuromorphia; family Dasyuridae; genus Sminthopsis; species Sminthopsis crassicaudata. Next base: position 276,304,809 of record NC_133618.1, read on the forward strand.
AGACCTTTGAGATCAATAAGAGGGGGAAATGGAAGCCAGAACTGTTTTATAATTATGGACCAAATGTACTTTGCCCAATTATAATGTAGTGATACAAAATAAGAATTTAACCAAAGATAACATAAGGTCCCTTACAGAGAATATCCAGCTGCTGGATCAAGCAGATATTGAGGTGAAAAGAAGAGATTTCAGGGCTATGTCAAAGAAAGACATAATTCTCTCTCTTCATCTATTATTTTTGAAAGATGGAGAAAAGCCTTCCTGCCAAAAAGGTAAAGTTAGATAAGCTTTCACTAGCTGTAGAATAAAGGTCACTGCCTTTTTCTAAAAGTACAAAGCAATTCTTTAGGAACAACATTTCCTTTTATACATACTAACTCACTACTTATATTTTCAAAAATTTAAGAGGATATGAAGTCAAGTGGTCTGGCTTATAGTGTGAAGAGTCCACTCTCTTTTTTGAGGAAATCATGACACTTCTCCAGTGTTCAATCCTGTGTTATTACTCTTGTTCTCCAAAATCCCCCCCCCCTTTTCTTTACCTGATGAGTTTTGGTTTTGAAATACTTCAATTTCTAAATATATTTCTCCCCATATCTACCACATTTCAAAGATAATTGACACAGAGTATTGAGGATTTCCATCTAAAAATCAAAGGCTATTAAAGTGAAACCTTAGGTAATAACCTAGTCCAATCCTTTTAGATGAAGAGAAATGCAGAGCAATCAGTCAGTCAATCAACGTTTGTTAAGCAATTACATGTGGCAAACACCAGGGATACAAAGAAAAAACAAAAAGCATATCTGCTCTCAAGAGGCTAATGTTCTATTGAGAAAGAAAACATGCATATAAATAGTTATATATGTACAAGGTATTTATAGATATAAAAGATCTAAAGGGAAAGGCACTAGGATAGTAGGAGAATGTAATATTGGGTGGAGAGTTACTTTAGGAAAATTCTCCTACAATATATTGAATATGAGCTACATCTGGAAGGAAGCCCGAGATTCTAAGAGGCAGAAATGGGGAGGGAAAGCATTCCACGTATGGGGGACGAGCAAAGGAAAGACACAGAGATGGAAGATGAAGAAGAGCAAATAAGATGATATGATTGGACGATAGAGTGCATAGAAGGGAACAATGTGTAAGTAAACTGGAAAGGACCAAAAAACTTTAGGTACCAAGTAGAAAAATTTATATTTGAATATAGGGGCCGTAGGGACCACTGGAGTTGAGTCAAGAAAGAGAATGACATGGTGGATGACCACTACAAATTTTGGTGATTGATGTAAGGACAAAGGGCACTGTAAAAGGAACCAAGAAAATCTTTTCAAGGGTTATGAGGCCCTGGGCAAGAAATCAAATATTTCAGGAGCATCAGTGATAATTTCATCATTCCCACTCTGAAGTAGGAGCTTTGTGGAAAAAAAAAGTAAATATGGGGGTCACATTAAAAGAATAGAATTTGGACTTCAGGTTTAAGTTATAGGAAACTAATTCTTGGCAAAGAATAGAATATGTCTAATGAGGGCTGATTAAAGCATGTAGCCACATAAAGCCAGGTATTTAATGGAGAGGCATGAATCAGAGGCAGCTGGAGTAGCACAGTGGATAGATCACTAACCCTGAAGTTAGGAGGAACTAGTATCAAATATGGCCTCAGACAAGAGCTATGTGACCCTGGGTGGGCAAATCACTTAGCCCTTTTTGAAGAGAGAGACAGAGAGAAACAGACAGATAGACACACACACATACACACACATACAGAGAGAGAGACAGAGAGACAGAGACACACACACACAGACAGAGAGACAGAGACAGACAGAGAGAGAACATCTAGATGGAACTGGGTAGAGGAAACTTCATATATCTACCAGGCTAGACAGTTCAGAGAGTTGCATTTATAAAAGAAAAGTAATAGAGATGCCAAACAATTCATAGGAGACAAAATCCAAGAAAAAAGTTTAGCAATAAAATCAATAGATTCAGATGTTTATGTAAAACTACTGTATTTGCCATATCCTAGCATCAGTAGGAAAAAAAATGAAAAAGGAGATGGACTTGAAGTGAAGAAGGTGAAATAGTGAAGAAAGAGATTTCCTGAAGAGAGGCAGAGATTGATTTTTTTTTTTTAAGGCAATCTGAGTTAAGTGACTTGCCCAGGGTCACATTGCTAATAAATATTTTGGGCAAGATATGAACTAAGGTCCTCCTGGTTCCAGGATCAGTACTCTATCCACTGTACCACCTAGCTGTCCCTAGTGACTGTATTTTAAAAAGCAAATTTCGAAGGTTTGATAAATTGAAGGAGAAAGATTTAAGATAAAGGAAAAGAATTCAGGTTAAAAGAGGAGAAATATTTGAGATAAAAGGGGAAGCTAGGTATGGTTATTAAGATGCTAATTAGATGAAGAGAATGGGGGGGGGCAGGGGAGCTTCCCATTGGTCTTCATGAATCAGTAGAAAGACAAATAAAGCACTAAGAACCTTCTTTCCAAAAAGTATGAAGAAGTGGGAACATTGCATGGTAACCTGCATAGAGTTGGAGATATTTGTCCTCTTTTTTCCAGAGCTAAGTAATTGTTATTGCTGCAATCAGTTTTCCTCCTCTAAAAGAAAGCAAAGGAGATAGAAGAATTACTCTCTATTTAAGTGTTCCTTTAAAAGGCAAGAGTATTTGGGGTAGCTAGGTGTGCAGTGGATAGAGCACTGCTCCTGGATTCAGGAGGACCTGAGTTCCAATTGGATAGAGCAACCCTCCTGGAGTAAAATCTGACTTCAGACACCTGACACTAGCAGTGTGACTTTGGGCAAGCCACTTAACTCCAATTATCTCACCAAAAAACAACAACAAACAAAAACAAAAACAAAATAAACAAGCAAGAGGATTTCAATGTAAAAACAAATAATATGTATGATAATAACCAAATAAATAAAAAGCTCTGCAAAGACATTGCTTATTAAAGGGATATACTCATAAGAGGAAATCCATGAACCAGAGGACAGAAGCATGGCATAGAGTATTTAAAAGAGCCCCCAGAGTCAGAAATAAAAGTTGCAATGTCATTAGGACATACTTCAGACCATCTAGAAATAGACAGAATTTAGGAATATGACAATCCTGGAGTAGAATTATGATATAGTTGTTATGGGAGATTTCAATTTTTTAGACATTTGCTGAAAATCTTTCTCTGCCAAAAGTAGAGCAGTTTATAATTTCAGGACTAATTTCTTCATTCAAAAAGTAGAGGAAACAACAGAGGAACACAGAGGAATTTTACTGTGGATCTTATGCTCACTAATAGTGAGAACTCATTACTCTGATGAAAATAATGTACAGCCTGAGGGGAAGTGACCATTTCTTCTTAGGGTTTGTAATAGAGAAAGAAAGAAAGAAAATCTGGAAATAGTCTTATAGGGCCCAAGATAATTTGGAAGCCTTTAAGGGAAAACCTGACTGTCAACAATGAGTTTAGATCAATGAGTTCACCTAAGGAGTTTGAAAGAACTGACATTATTTTAGTCATTGGCAATGATTTTTGAAAGATCATGGAGAATGGGAGGTATAACGCAGGATAACAGAAAGAAAAATATTTTCCTGTTTATTTTCAAAAAAAAAAAAGGTGGGAAGAGAACAAATTGGAAAATCCTAGGTTAGTGAGCTTAACTTCAAAACCTGGCAAAATACTAGCTTGAATTAATTGTCCAAGGAGACTGCTGAGAGTAAGAACTCTCCTTCAAGGTAAAGGCGCTACAAAACATACTGAGATTAATGGTGAAGGTGGGTAAAAAGGCAGATGAAAAGGCTGTGATTCCAGCAACCAGAGTGATTGTTGTTTCAAGGGAGTAGATAACCCTGAATATAGTCAGAATTGATGACCAGCTGGAGTGGAGTAACACTTGGGAAGAATCAGACAGTGAAACACCTAATGGGAAGCAGCAAAATGGAGCTTGGTGGGACCCAGATCCACGTGATGACATCCGTATCTTTGTAGCATCAGAGACATGAACTGCATATTTATGCATATGCTCTGGCCACATATTTTGTCTTTGTGTAAACATGAGATAGTGATAGTGATAGTGGATAGAAACACTGAAACTGAAGTCAGCAAGACTTGTGTTCAAATCCAGCGTTAGACCTTTATTCATTGTGTGACTCAGGACCAGTCACTCTTTGAGCCTCAGAGCCTTCATCTGTAAAATGGGGATAATAATAGCAACTACCTATCAATGAATAAATGAAACAGTCTTTGTAAACTACTCAGCACAGTACCTGGAATGTAATGGGTGCTATATGAATACTTATTCCTTTTCCTTCCTCCCACCTTCCCTGGTTGTTGTGAGGATGAAATGAGATAATATTTGTGGGACTCTTTGCAAATAAAAGTGCTGTATAAATTAAAGTTTACATATAAATGCTATTATATTGTTATCATTATGTGCATATTCTCTAACATATGGATAATTTCATGTTTTCTTTATATAGATGTCCCACAAATAATTCTTATAAAAGACCATTCTTCCAGTTAATTGTGTATATATGTGTTCATGGGAGAATTTGTTCAAGGACTGTGTGTTTGAGAGAATGTTATAATATTACTTCTTGTTGTTCACTCATGTCCCCACTTGAGGTTTTCTTGGCATAGATACTGGAGGGGTTTGCCACTTCATTTTATAGATGAAGAACTAAGGCAAACAGGGTCTTGCTCAAAGTCATATAACACTAAATGTCCAAGGTCAAATTTGAACTCATGAAAGATGAGTTTACCTGACTCCCGGCATGGTACTCTATAGAAGGTGCCAGCTAATAGTCCTTACTTTACTTAAAATGGCATATATTTAAGAGGAGGGTTAGTGATGGCTTAGATTAAGAAGTAATGATCAGGAGGCAGCTGGGTGGTGCAGGGGGTAGATCACCAGCCCTGAAGTCAGGAGGACCTGAGTTCAAATGTGACTTAACACTTCCTAGTTGTGTGACCCTGGGCAAGTCCTTTCATCCCAATTGCCTCAGGGAAAAAGAAGGCAGTGATCAGAAAGCATCAAAATGATTTAATAAAAAATTGAATAATTTCAGAGGATTTTTAGATTGATAAATTAGGAAAATACTATAGATAAATTTCACCTAGATTTTAGCAAAACATTTAACAAAATCTCTCATGCTATTTTTATGGGGAGTTAGAGAGACAGAGACAGGGACAAACACAGAGACAAACACAGAGAGATAGAGACATAGAAAGAGGAGGGAGGTAAGGATAAAAAGAGAGGGAAGGAGATGGAGAAAGAGAGGAAGAAGGGAAGAGAGAGAGAGAAAGAGTGAGAAAGAGAGAGAAGCAATTTATAAAGTGTATTAGGAATGGCTATTCTCAAAGAATTAATGACTCAGTGCCTACTTGGAGGACACATTCTAGTAAATTTCCTCAGGTATCTGTATTTGGTCCTATGCTATTTAATATGTTTATCATCTAAGAGATGAACCTAAAATACTAGATGGCAGAATAAGCATCTAATGAGATCTCATTCGGCTAGAACGTTGAGACAAATCTAATAATATAAAACTAAATGACAAATATAAGTCTTAAACTGAGATTAAATAACACCACCAACAACAAATTTTTACAATTTTACAAGTACAATGTTGGCAGCACCAGGGCTAAATTGTTTTAATTCCTCTAATAAATTAAAAATACTGGATATTTTATTGGATTGAATTTGTGCCAACAAGTTAATGCCATGACAGCCAAGACAGCTAATGCAGATGTTGGCTGTATTAAGAGGAATAGTGCCCAGAACTAAGGAGGAGAGACCAGTTATATGTACCCTGTCCACACCTGGAGTACTGTGTTCACTCTTGGATACCACATATAAGAAAAGGCATTGGTAACTTGAAAAATATCCAGAGAAGGCTAGCAATGTGCAATGAAGTGACTTTATAATATTGTCATTTGAGGGTCATTCGAAAGAAGTGAAGATATTTAACCTAGAGAAGAAAAGACTTAGGAATGTTGCTATATTCAAATATTTGAAAGTCTGTCATGAGGATGTAGTTTTAGATGTTCTACCTGAACCCAAACTATAGAATTAGAAGCACTATGTGGAGGGGACAGAGAGATAGATATTAGCTGAATGTAAGAAGAAACTTCCTAACCATTACAGCTGTTCAAAAGTGTTAGCCAAGATATGATCATGTAACTAAAGTATTATAATTCTACTATTCATCTTCCAATAATGAAGCTATTCTCAAAGCATTCCCCTTCATTCATAGTCTTCAAAAAAAAAGATTTGATAACTCTTGGGATGCTCTAGAAGGTTATTCAATGCAAGTACCAGATGGTTTTTCAGGTCCCTTCCAGTTTGAAGATTCTGTTACTTAGTGATGGACTATTTAATAATCCCCGAAGTCTCTTTCAACTCCTACATTCTGTGATATTGATTATTATTATTATTATTATATATTACAGTTATCCCTTCTATACCATAAAAGTTAAGAGCATGACATCTCTGCGAGCTGGAAAATCTGTATAAAATTTTTGGGCCTTCCCTTCATACCACAGAAGAAGACTCAATTACTATGAGATTATAAGATAAAATATGTTGATATTATACATTATAATACATATATGTTAAATATTTCTGAGTTTCTAAACTTTTTATATGTCATATGTTAGCCTTTGTGTGCTGTCTATGGCTTCCACAAAACTCCTTCCAAATTTCCATTTAATTTCTTATAATTATTTATAATTTATTGCAACAGTGGTGGGAAAAGCCATGATTGGAACGGATGACTGTATTTTATTTTTTATTTGTTATTATATATTACTATATTCTGAGATATAGCATGCACTTTAAAATAAATTATAAATGGTCATACTTATTGAATTGAACTATCAATAAGTTTTCTTTATCCAAGTCATATTGATGTGATCTACGATGTGGAGTTTGACACCAAATGATGTGGGTGATGTAAATACAAGATGATGGCAGAGTGTGAAGAATTCACAGAAGTCATTCTCTTTGGCAAAAGGTAAATTTATTTATGAAGAAGTTACAGACAAAATGAAAGGATGCAAATATGAAATAGAGCGGGGAGCATCTGAAAGACAAGTTCCTCAGTGGAACTCACAATTACCCAGTAGCACTCCATGAGATTGGGGCATGTCCCCAACTGTCAGACCCCCAATGAGCTAATTAGCTATAAGGAAGAGAAATGGGGTTGGGAAATAATGGAGTTAGGGGAGGTACCACATGGCATGAGGAAAGGGAAGGGAAAGACACCACAAAGCAGAGTGACATGGTGCACTGACCCAAAAGAGGGTAGTTACTATGGCATAGGTTATAAGTTGTCTTATAGGGAATTTAATCTCAAGAACTTGACATCACTTGGATTTCTGACTGGACTACCTTCAGTAGGTGGGATCACAGAATTAAATTGATCACCATTATCAGAGCCTTCTTCCTTCCTTCCCCAAGGAATACTTTTTATCAATTCTTCAGTTTCTTTCTGCCCACTCCAACCACCATTTAGGACCTCATCAATATGGTAGTATAATTTTAGTAATGGCATTCCTTATAACAACACTATTGCGATAAAAAATGAGGTATCTTTAGGGTTTTTTTTTTTTTTTGGTGAGTTTTTTTTGGCAATAAGTGAGTGGATTAGGGAAAAATACAACCTGGGAAGGCCCCAAATCACACCTGTAAACTCTTACTACAAAAAGCTATGCTTAAAGGACAAGTTTGTATTCCTTTGACAATAGCATGTTTTCTAATTAGAGTATATCCTCTGTGTTATTAGGGATGAGACTCTACAACAGAGTTAAGGGAAAAGAAGGTAAGCCTTGGAGCCAGAGATGAAGCATCTGTTTACCCACATGAGCTTTGAGTTGAGCCTGAGTACCATGTGAGTTCCTCCAGGGTTTTAGCTAAAGCTGAGGCTTTTACTGGGTAGTTTATAATTAGAATCTGAAATAAGTAATCTCCCCTGCCAACCTGTAATTATGGAGGGAGTAGGAATCAAAAGGAACATTGAGAATATTTTCCTGCCTAGGGCAGAAAAATTTGTGTGTAGAATTCATGATATATCTGGGATGGAATCATACAGCAGATGGGGGACCAGGGTGCTCCTCTTCCCTAAAAAGAAGACTTTTATAAAAGGTGAAACATCTATATTTGACAGACATCGTCTCCATCAAAAGTTAGTTGTTGAATGCATGGTAGAGTTTGCATCTAATTTGTCCTTACAAGTTTATTCTGGAAAGATGGCACTGTGTATACTGTTGTGGAGGAAACCACAAGAGGACCTGAGTTCAAATCCAGACTCAGACACATATTAGTTGTATGATGCTGGACAAGTCATTTAATTCTATTTGCATCAGTTCTTCATCTGCAAAATGAGTGGAAGGAAATAGCAAACAATTCTAGTATCTTTGTTCAGAAAACCTTAAATAAAGAGCTGACATGACAGAGACAACTCAACAACAAAATCTCTCATGAATTTGATGAGATTATGAGGTATGGCCCTTCACTGGAAGGGAAGTAACTCTCTCATAGTTGAGAGAACAAGACTCACCTGGGCTTCAGTAACTGGGAATGCCTCATAATGATTGATTAACTGAAGCTCAGAAGGATGGGCTGTTATTGATCTGAGGTCCATGAGAGGTAGCCATGAAATGCCCTGCTTTGCTTTATCCTTCTCCATACCCCACATTTTTTCTCTTGGTCCTTCATATCAGACAGTAGGCATAAGGGGGAGAGGGGAAGGAGGAAAGAGAATTTCTCTATTCTCAGAATTATAAAATATCAACTTGCAGGAGAAGCACATAGTAAATGCCCTAGGGAAATCTGAGGGAGGAATTTCTGGATTTTTTTGTTCCCATCTACTATCTTTGAACTTTGTTTCTTTTTCTGGGCATAGGTGAGAGACCAGAAAGATACCAGTTTTAGGTGTAGCCTCAGGAGTGATCCTGATGCTATAGGAATCTGGTACACATGTAAAGTGAGTCAATTTGCTTGGCTGATGCAGTCTCCAAATGCAGAGAGATAGAAAAATCTACTGGAAAAAGCCTTGACAAAGTGGAAGTGCCCCTTGGAGAGACTGTCCATTATGGGAAGACATTCTGTAACTGGCTAATTAGTTAGGAAGAGTCTTTTTTTGATTGGCTTCAAAAAGACAAGAGTCAATCTTGGTCCAATCCCTTTAATCCATACATGCTTTGGTTGCTATTAAAGGATGCTAAAGGATACTTCAGGCTGAGAGAGCTGAGAGTTTAATTGACTTTGCCATGGCTATACAGCTAATGTGTCTAAGGAGGACTTTGAATACAGCTCTTTCTGACCTTAGCCTCTCCCTGGCTATCATCAGGCTGTGCTTTCCTCCTCTCCCTAGTTGCTTTGTTTCTCTCCTGGTTACTTTCTCTGAATAGCTTTTTTCTCTAAGCTCCTGTCCAATTTCCATTACAAGATTTGCTTTTTCTCAATTCTTATTCAATAAACAAATAAACAAACAAAACATACATTGGGGCTGAAACTCAAGGTTTTCTAGCAAGATTATTAAAAGTTGGTAATAATTACATAATGTCCCCCAAGTCTTAGTGCAGTTTTAAGTTTTATTAGCTTTTTGCTATTGGGCTTATATCACAAAGAAATACTAAAGAGTGGAAAGGGACCTGTATGTGCCAAAATGTTTGTGGCAGCTCTTTTTGTTGTAGTTAGAAACTGGAAGTTGAATGGATGTCCATCAATTGGAGAATGGTTGGGTAAAATGTGGTATATGAAGGCTATGGAATATTATTGCTCTGTAAGAAATGACCAGCAGGAGGAATACAGAGAGGCCTGGAGAGACTTACATCAACTGTTGCTGAGTGAAATGAGCAGAACCAGAAGATCACTGTACACTTCAATGTTGTATGAAGATGTATTCTGATGGAAGTGGATATCTTCAACATAAAGAAGATCCAACTCACTTCCAGTTGATCAATGATGGACAGAAACAACTACACCCAGAGAAGGAACACTGGGAAGTGAATGTAAAATATTAGCACTACTGTCTATCTACCCAGGTTACTTATACCTTCGGAATCTAATACTTAATGTGCAACAAGAAAATTGGATTTACACACATATATTGTATCTAGGTTATACTGTAACACATGTAGAATGTATGGGATTACCTGCCATCGGGGGGAGGGAGTGGAGGGAGGGAGGGGAAAATTTGAAAAATGATTACAAGGAATAATGTTATTTAAAAATTACTCATGCATATATACTGTCAAAAATTTTTATAATAAAGTGACTCTGTTTTCAAAAAAAAAGTTTTATTAGCTTTTTTAAACTTTTGGGACAAGCTGTTTTCTTCCATTTTAAAATTGTGTGGAGAAAAAAAGCAAAATAAAATAAGCCTTCCTCTTTTTTCAAAATAAATTAAGGATTTTTTTTTGACATATCAACACGAATGATAATAATGTGAAGGGAGGCAGAGGAAGAGGTGGGACTCGGTAATATAGCAACCACATTGTTAATAAATGTAGAGACATTTTCCATTTAGACTAAGTAAAGCTCTTGGTCTTAAAGGGAAAAGACAGACAATAAAATGTAAGAACGAGATTTCCTCCTGATTGGGAGCCAAGGTCATAAAAGAGCAGAGCTGAAGAGATTTTGCCTATTCTAAGGCCGTATCCTTGTCCTGATGGCAGTTTTTCCTACTTCAGTGAGAGACCTCACTTTAATTTATGGTGACCACTCCAGTATATTTTCAAGTTTCTTGTTGAATTTTATGCAAATGTGTAGAGGTACAAAAACAGACTGTGTATCTTGGGCATGTTCATTATCTGGGCTAGCTTTTTTCCTCTGCAATTGAAGTAGTCAAAGCTGTAGAATCCCTTTCAGTTCTTCTTTTACACATGAGAGTCTCACCTTACATTTCTTTGTCTTTGCCCCTAACTTACTTGCTGAAAACTAAACTTATATAGGCAATGGTTAAGAATGATAGACTTCATTAATCTCAGTGCCTTGAACACGGGTGCTTAATAAAAATTTATTATGTATAATTGATATGATATTGTTTGCCATCTCAGGTGAGAGAGAGGCTGGGGGAAGGGAGAGAATTTGGAATTCAGTTAAAATAAATAATAAAATTTAAATTTTTTTTACTAAATTAGTAACTCTCAGTCAGGATGCCAAATATTCCTTAGAGGGAGAGGGGGCGGGGAGAGAGGGACAGACAAGCTCATCTCTGTGCTGTACATAATGACTCGGCAATGAAGCATTTGAATTATGCTTCCCTGGGGCAAGAGGAAAAGTTAGAACAAGATTGATATCAGATCCTCTTCTACTTATTTATTCCCATTGTCTGTGGATTGGCTATCAATCTTAGTATATCTCTTCTATAAAGAACTCTATAGGTAGCTGCTTCTTCTCAACCAGATTACAGTGCTGTTCTGTTCTCCTATGGCTTAGCCAATATTAAACAAAGAGAAAAAAACAGAATGCTGTGTTCATTGGAAATGTTTTTATTTTTGGTGAAATCTGCCCATGCCAGGAACATTGTAGTTTCCTGTGCCGATAACTTAGAGGAAAAAGTAGGAGGAGCATGACTGGTTTGGAGGTGGAAGGGGAAGGGTGGGCAGAATGAACAGTTTTTTAATAGACAAAATGCTAAAACTTTCCATTTATGCATGTTTCATGGGAATCATTTGGGTAATTTTTTATGGGGAAATTTTATTTAGTTTTATGTGAAGTAGCATGCCATAGTGGCAGAAGACTAAACTTTGAGTAAGAACTTAAGTCCACATCCTGACACATATTGGCTATGAGATTATGCACATGCCTTCAAGAACCTAGGACCATTTCCATACTTTGGTGAAAGGTACCATGTTATAGCTACAGCTTTGGAGTGGTAGTAAAGATGGGAGAAGATAAGCTTTTCCCTTATGCCTCCATCCAATAGTAACACTTCCAGTTAGCATGACATAAGACAAAAATTTAGGAATAGGATTGCCTTAGAAAGCCTACATAAGAAACTAAATGTCCCTGAAGAACCATAAGTACTAATTTTTTAACCTGGTTAAGCATTACGAATTGAGCAGGGGCTTTTGCAACACGACTTTTTTTTTTTAATTAAAGCTTTTTATTTTCAAAACATGCATGGATAATTTTTCAACATTAACCCTTGCAAAACCTTGTCTTCCAAATTTTCCTCTCCTTTCCCCAACCCCCTCACCTAGATGGCAAGTAATCCACTATATATTAAACATGTTAAAATATATGTTAAATCCAATATATGTATACATATTTATACAATTATCTTGCTGCACGAGAAAAATCAGATCAAAAAGGAAAAATATGAGAAAGAAAACAAAATGCAACCAAACAATAACAGAAAGAGTGAAAATGCTAGGGACACCCAGGTCCCACAATCCTCTCTCTCTCTGGGTGAAGATGGGTGTCTTCATCACAAGATCATTGGAACTGATCTGAATCATCTCATGGTTGGAAGGAGTCACATCCATCAGAACTGATTATTGTATAAACTTGTTGTGCATAGGGCTTTTATGTAAATGCTTTGCATAATTTTATAGATATCTTCTCAGTGGGGTGGGGTGATGGGAGGAAGAGAGACAATATGGAACTCAAAGTTTTTAAAACAAATGTAAAACATTGTTTTACATTTAACCAGGGAAAATTAAAAAAAAAAAACTTAAAACAAAAATTAAATAAAAAAAAACAAATTGTAGAGGGAAAACTCATCTGGCTAAAAGGTAGAAATAAAGTGCTCATAATATATTAGCTTTCTTTTTCAGTTATTTATTCTTTTTAAATAGGTACAAACCCCAATTATTTCTGCATCAGTCAAGGATTCCAAATGCATTCAGCTTCCTGGAATGAAATCCTGATTCTTGGTTAAGATTCTTTTTCCTATGAGGCTTATGTGATATAGTTAGGTGGTACTATGGATAGAATGTCAGACCTACTGTCAGAAAAATCTGAGTTCAAATTCTTCTTTAGATGCTTACTAGTTATGTGATCTTGCCCAAGCCACTGAACCTGTCCAAGCTTTGATTTCCTTATCTTTCAAGTGGGGATAACAATAGTAGCTACCTACCAGTGCTGTTTTGAGGTAATGAGATAATATTTATAAAACACTTTGTAACCCTCAAGGCTCATATGAAAGCTATTTATTATTACTGTTGTTTTCTGAATGTAGAATAGAATAGAATAAGATGGGAGGGATTAATAAAACCTTCTTGGAGGAGGTAGCCCTTGGCCTGGCCTGAAGGAGAGATAGCATTTCTATATACAAGAAACAACATGACCAAAGGCACTGAGAGGAACTTGAATAAGGAAAAGAGCAGTCCAATTTGGCTGGATTTTATACCACATGGAGAAAGTGTGTGTAAAATAAAGCTAGCAAGGTAGGAAATCACCGGGTCATGAATGCCAGGCTGAGGAGTTTGGACTTTATTTAGTGGGCAATTGGGAGACATAGAAGTTTTCCGGCTGAAGACCGATATGATCAATGTGGGATCTGGGACAGGGGCACAGGAACAGACATTGGGAATAAGGCCAACCTTACTGGTAGTTATGATAAGTGATGGCCAAGGTGATATGATTTCAGTGACATAGAAAAGGTTGCCGGGCCCCCAAAGTATCTCCTTTACCTTTTCACCTCTGCCTAAAACAACATTGTAGGAAATTAATTTAGCTTACTTATTTAATGCTTCTTAAAGACTTCAAGGTTCCATTATTGTGTCCTTGTGGGCACACTTCCCAGAAATAAATCCCAACCCTTATCCAATTTGATTAATGATTGATCTTTAAAAATTACTATGGTTAAACGATAATTTGGGGGTACTGAACCTATGACTTCATTGGAATTGGCAACTAGAATGAGGAAACTCCCATTAAACCAATGTAGATAGCCACCTGTTAGAGTCTTAGAGAGTTGAGCGGAACAATGAGAAATTAAGTGACTTCCTCCTCAGGTTTACATAGTAAATATGTGTCAAAGGCAGGACTTGAGTACAAGTCTGCTCTGACTTTAAAGCTGGCTGTCTACGTTGTTCTGCAGTTTCTCTCCTTCTCCAGCTCATTTTATGGAAAAGAAACTGAGACAAACAGGGTGAAAGTGACTTGACCAGAGTTGCACATCTGGATTTGAACTCAGATCTGTAAGACCCCAGGCCAGGTGCTCTGACCACTGAACCACTAGATGTTTATAACACACTGCTTCTCCATTAAATCACGACTGTAATCAACATTTGTATATTATTTTATTATGTTCATGATCATTTGGATCTGAAGGGATCCATGGACTCTCAAATGAAGGACTCTTATTCTAGAATATGGGGCCAAAGGATTCCCAAAATAAGAGGAAAATCCATATGACCTGGGGAAGGACAATGACAGGAAAGTCATGTTCAGAAGGCATCTGCCAAGGCACTAGAGTGCTGTTAGATTATCAAGACCCCTTTTCTTGTCAATGGAGTTCAAGACAGTCAGCAGATAATCTTCCTATCATCTCCTTCCATAGGAACATATTTCTAATTTTAATTGAAAGCTAATGAGAATTTTCATAAATTTATAGTAATTTAATTTACATATTATATTTTGTTATGGAATTTTTATTTTATTCCATAAATTAAAAATAAAAGAAATTTTTAAAAGGAAATTTATTATAAAATGAATGCATATATCTGCAGGAATGCCTTTAACATTTTCTGGGTGAGAGATATTCAAAGGCCCATAGCTGTACATTTAAAAAACATCTCAGAGGTCATCTATTACAGTCCCCTCATTTCACAGATGAGGACACTGAGACTCATTAAAGTCATATGACTTGCCAATATCGGATAGCTTATAAGCATCAAAGGCAAAGATTTGAAATGAGACCCTCAAAATCCAAAAGAACCGGTGTTCTTCTTACTACACCACACTGCCTTTATTCTATCCCTATTTTCTCTTGGAAGCTGATTTGAGGTTTTTTTTTTAATTATTCAGTTGTATTAAAGTTTTTAACTCATCAAAGATTTATTAAAATCATTGAAGTTTGCAAGACATTTATTGTTGAATATATCCAATAAGTATGTTTTTATATAAAAAGTGAATTATAAGTCAATGCTTTTGAGGTCAGTGCCTTTTTATTTCCATCTTTTAGGGAATTATTGCTCTCTCCAATATTTTGGATTATTTCTGTCTTTCTGAACCACAGAGTCAACACAATTACCCTAATACATGAAGTAATATGTGAATGTGTATTGGAGAAGAGGGAGTGGTAGTTTCAGGGAAGTTTGTAATTCCTAAAGGAGATGACATTTTGGAAGGTTCTCTGGAGTCAGGCTATTGCAAAATGGGAACATCTCCAGTCTTTAGCCTCCGCCCAATATTTACAGAATTTCTGTTTCCTACGTGCAGCAGAGCACTTGAATAGAACACCTGCACAGAACAATTGGCACAGCCCACAAGGTTGTTTGAGACTCAGTATCCTGTTTGGGAATTGTTTCAAATGAAATAAATGACTATTCCCTGCATCTGATTTTTTTTTTGGTAGTAGAAGTGTAGAGGAGAAAAGAAAACATTAGTGAATTTTGCCTTAATGTTAGAAATTAGTCTGCAGCCAACAACAAGCTGTACCTAATCCCACACGTGGGTAGGATGCCACTTGCCAGTTGTTTGCCTCTCTCATGGACTTGAAGGAGAGGTAGTGGGGCAACAAGTCCTCAGAACTTTGCAGTGTATTTTGGAGGGGTCAGGGCAAGAAAAGATGGAAAGGGAAATCCTAAGCTTCAAATGAGCCAGGTGGCTTATGATTCCTATGTCTTTCTTTTCTTTCCTTTATTCCTTCCATCCTTCCTTTCTCTTTCTTTCTTTCTCTCTCCCTTCTTTCTTTTTCCCTTTTCCCTTCCCTTCCCTCTCTCCCTCCCTCCCTCCCTCCCTCCCTTCCTTCCCCTTTTCCTTTCCTCCTTCCCTTCCTTCCTTCCCTCCCTGCTTCCTTCCCTCCATCTTTTCCTCCCTTCCCTCTTCTATCCCTGTTTCCCTCTCTCCCTCCCCGTCCTTTCCTTTTCTCTTTCTCTGTCCCTTCCTTTCTCTTAATCTGTCTTTCTCCCCTTCTTTCTCTTTCCTTCTACTCTTTTTGTTTCACTCTTAAGAGTATATACATTTTCTTAAGGATAGTAATTAATTTCTCTTTTTATGTCTCATACTGGGTTACTAGAATACAAATATTTCAAGGAGTTCTAAAGTAAGGAAAAAATCTGAGACAAAATGTTCTACCCTCCATTTCTTGGGGTCAAGTATGTGTGCTTATGGGGAACCGATACAATTATTTGAGAGTACATTCAGTAGGGATTCCCATACCTTCTATGAAACTAGCTCTCAGAATCTAGAATGACAGAATCTCAGAGTCTGTATAGATGTTGGAGATTATCCTGTCTAACTTGAACCTGAATGAATCCCCTCTACAAGTGGTTATCTAATATTTTTCTTAAAGCATTCTAGAGAGCAGATGCCCATTCCTCCTGAGAGAGTCTACTATTCCTCTTTTGGATAGCTCTAATTTACAGTTTTCTAAGTTGTTATTTTTTTTAAACCTTATGGCTGTCAGGGCCTCATCTCCCCTCAATTAATCAAATTGAAAAGAAATAAGTCCTGGAATTTTCCATGCACTATATGAACATTAGAAATAAAACATTAAATTTCATATTTGATATATAACTTATTTAGCATTATAAAATTGTTAAATATTCCTAGAACATAGTCAAATATATCAATGATTTGATTAATTATATTTCCTGTCGATCTGTATTTTCTCTTCAATATAATATTTGGAAGAAATAGCTACTTATTATGTTCAATATCCACTTCGTTTCTTGCTTTGGATTTGATTGAGAATAGGACTGAAAATCTTGATTCCAAGAGAGAGGTTATTATGAGTGGAATCACAGCAAAGATGTGTGGGAGCCAACTTCATTCTAATGAATGAACAAATATTACAAATCAAGGCTTAATGTATTGTTTTGTTGATTATCTGGGCTTAAGAAAGTGAGGGAGAAAACTTAATTATGTAGATTAGACTTAAAAATGTACATATATTTCCTCCCTCCCCCCCCCACTCAGAGCTGGTTGTTAAACATTTACCACCACATCCTAGACTCAAAGTCTTATGAACATGTTTAGTAAAAATGATTTAGATTTTTCCAAGAATACATAAATTTTTTTTATAATTTCATTTATTGGAAATCAATTTGGAATTTCTGATTAATGTGGAGATCCATGAACTTGTCTTTCACTGAGTTGCTATCACTGGCTTTTTTCTAGTTCATCAAAAAAGGGTTTAGTCTCCAAACTTCATTCATTTGATTTGGGTTAGTAAGAATTATTCCTTTGATTGTCTCTTTCATATTTTCTCAGAAGCACTAAAATTAATATTCTTCTTTCCCACCTGTCTCCCCTGCCTTTTTCACTCTACAGATTGTTTCACCAATGTTGTTACTTTCTGAAATTTTCAGAGAATAACACATTTACCAAATATTTCTGTTGTTTTTTTCCCAAGCATTTTGTACCTACCTCAGGATATGCATACCCCAGGCTAAGAAGCCTTGCCCTAATTGTTAGGAAGTTTTCCCTTATATTGAATCTAAATCTGATTCTCCTTTCCTATACCAATTGTTCTTACCTCTGTCCTCTGGAGCCAAGTAGCAGGTCTCTTTTAAATACATATACTTCAGATATTTGAAGACACATGTCATATCCCACCCAGGCTAATTAGCCCCCATTTCCTTCAACCAATAATTCTACAAGAAAATCTTGAGGCCAGTCACAATATTAGCCTTGGAGGCAAGAAGATTCTGGGTTCAAATTTGTCTTCAGACACTTACTGGATAGGTGATTCTCAACAAATCACTTAATCCCTTTTGCCTCAGTTTCATCATCTGTAAAATGATCTGCTGAAGAAAATCGCAAACCATTCCGGTATCTTTGCCAAGAAAATCTCAAATGGGGTCAGGAAGAGTTGGATATGATTGAAATGACTCAATGACAGCAAAATAATCATCCCATGTAAGACCTTGTTCTGCCTTTTTTAACAGCCTGATCAAGGTTCTAGATTTTTCACACCATTAATCCAGAGGGAATTTGACTGCTCTGTGTTTTTTTTTTTCTTTTTCCTCTTGGTTTGAAGATATATCTATAGACTATCCTTATTAATTCTTGTTCCTTGTACCTTTAAAAAGTCTAGATTGAGTCTTTCACTAGCTAAGAAGCCCTCTCTCATTTAAATCCAACTTACTTGCATGTCATGGTATCATGGACCACGTACCATGGTATCATTTCCCTCCTATCATGATCCACTTCGAGAAGGAAGGACAAACAGCAACAGCAGCAGTAACAACAATGGCTAGGTGGATAATAACGTGATTTTATATGGGGAGGGTTCTTTGGCATCCATAGAAACTACATCTGAGGATTTTTTTTCCCAAGAGGTATCCTTCTTTGTGTCTTGTGATGACCATGGAGTCTCATTGCTGCCATTTGTTGACTAGAGTGGTAGACAGTCCAGAAGTTCTGAGTTTGAATCCAACCTCAAACACTTAGAATCTTTGGTCCTGGGCAGACCATTTAGCATTCATCTGTAAAATGGGCACAATAAAAGCTTATGATACCTCATAAGCTCAAATGAGATAATATATGGAAAATGTTTGGCTAACCTGAAAATGGTCCATAAATGTTAGCTATTATTAATGTGGCATAGTAAAAAGAGCCTAAAAGTAAGGATTAGAGGAAGTTGAGTTCAAGTACTGACTTCTCTCCTATTTTTAAAAAAATATACTTACATATGCCTTTCTTGTTTCCCCCATTAGAAAATAATCCATTTTCTTTTGTGAGCAGAGATTGTTTTGTTTATTATATCTGCTGTTGTAATCTTCCCCCCTTCCCCCACTGTCTTGTACTTGACACATAGTAGGTGCTTTATAAATGCTTTTTGATTGATTGGTTATTAGTTGTGACTAAGTTTCTTTATCTATAAAATAAGGAATTTAGACTAAAATCTAGTCCAATCAGTTGTTCTTGATTTGGCATTCATGGATCAGTGGATCTGTGAGATTAGATGGGGGGAGGATGGAATCACATCTTTATTTTCACTAACCTTTGGATTCTTTTTGTAATACTACCTATTTTATTTTGTACTTTCAAAACATTAATATGAGAAGAGGTTCATAGGCTTCCAGACTGCCAAAGGAACCCATGACATCAAAAAAAGTTGAGAATTCTGGTAGCTGTTGCCTAAGGCTCCTTCAAACTCTTTATCTATGATGCTCTGATCTTCAGATGTGTGGCTGAGTATTCCATCTGGCCAGAAGCCGCATGCAACAATGCACAATGATGATTTCCGGAGGGAACCCAGTGCTAAGAGATCACTTTGAAGGCCCGAGGAGCAATATTCCTAATCTGTCAAGACTCGGAGTGGGAAAAGTACTTTAATAGCCAAATTATGGGGAGCATTGCTCAGCCTTGCTCTGGACAGCCAGCTCATAACCCTAGGTCTTTAAACCCGCTGGAACGTTTCTCCTTTTCTCTCCGTCTAACAAGTCATTTAGAAACAGGAGGTTTGGTAGAAGTCTCTGACCCGTGATTTATGTGTCATAAAAGGGCCTGGATGTTTGATGTCAGTACTTATCTGCCTGCCTAAGAAAAATGTAATGAGAGCTAATGGACCCTCTGTCACTAATGCTGCTGCTGTTTCCCAGACTCACAGTGCACAACAAGCTCCATTTTAAGCTTGTTTCATTGTCACGGCCAAGCTGTTTTTCATCCTCTCCATCCCAATGGAGGCCTCTGGTGAGTTAGCAGTGCCTTATTACTATAGCTTCAGATGCAGAACTGGATGGTAAAAATACTGCTTCTTTCCCCACCCCCACTTCCAACCAAAGCCAAACTGCTGGAGAGCCTGAACAATAAAGGTGGTCTGCATCCCCGGTGACAAAAACACATTTTGAAGCAAAAATTCAGCCTCAAGCATGCATCTTTTTTTTCTTCCTCCTTTCCCATTTTATAGTGGATTTTGCAATCCAGTCACAAGAAACAGAGCTCCCAGACAAATGGGACTCCTCCGTCTCAGACATTCACAACTCCTTTGTCTTGGACACCCATCCTCAAAGTCTAATGGCAGGGCCCATTTTAATCTCATAATTAACTTCCAGATGCCTGCATTCACTGAACAAAGATGATTAGCCCTGAGTGCAGACAGGCAGAGGCCTCTAGGTGGTGCCATAACTCAACTGGAATGTGTCAGGTTGAGGCTAATGAATGAGTGTTCAGAAAAGTTGAATACTTATTTTTTTTTTTCTAATTTAAAGAAAATAGCAACATATATACAATATTTCTTCTCTAGGAACGCATAGATTTTAAAATATGGACCGTCTGAAATATATCAACACATTACCTTATTATAGACCTAACATTGATTTTTTAAATTTTTGTTATTCTTCGTAGAGTTCATGAAATTGAGTGGGAAAAATTACATCATTATTTTTATTAATCTCTACTTGAAAGTTGAGCATATCCTTCAATTATAAATCTAGACAACAAATCAAAATTCACCAAGTGGCTAAAGGGATTGATGACATAAAAAAAAATTAAGACCTGGTGCATGAGATCTTGCTGATTTATACCACAGGCATTATTTAGCAGAGGTGCTAAAGTTAGGGATGGGTATATTAATATAGGAATGATAGCATAAAATGAAAAAGAAAATATGAATGGAAAATCATCAAACAGTTTTCCTATGTTAAGAACCCCTTCTGGGAGGGGGGGGCACCGTAAGCATTTAATTTACTACCTACTATGTGCCAGACTCTGCATGAATCACTAAGCCACAATTGCCTCTATATTTTTACTTTTTCAAATATTTATAAGGTATTTCCCTCTATACCTTTAACTAATATAGTTTTTTCCCAATTTGCCATCAGCCTTCATCTCTCTGATTCCTATATATTAACCCTTTTTTAGGATTACCATATGATTCTCTATGACACATAATGCTAAAACCTTTCATAGATTTTTCCTCACAAGAACTTGCTCTAATCATATTTCTCCATGTTGTACTTGTGAAGTTTTTGTTGTGATTTGTGTGTGATTTCATTGATGTAATTCAATAATGCCTTCATAGACATAGATAATGGGCCATCCACATTAAATACAACATAGGAAATGATGCAGGTATAATTCACTCTTTTAAAAAAATTTTAATTGCATTTTATTTTTCCAAATATATGCAAAGATAGTTTACAACATTTGTCTTTGCAAAAGTTTGTTTTCCAAATTTCTCAGCCTTTCTTCCCCATCTCTCCTTTCTCCTCCCCAAGAAAGCAAGCAATCCAATATAGGTTAAACATATGCAGTTCTTCTAAACATATTTCCATATTTGTCATGCTATACAAGAAAAAAATCAGATCAAAAGAAAAAAATGAGAAAGAAAAAAAGCAAGAAAATAATAACAACAATAAAGGTGAAAATAATATGCTTTGATCTATATTTAGTCTCCATAGCTCCCTCTGTAGATGGGATGGTTCTTTTCATCACAAGTCTATTGAAATTGCCTTAAATCACCTCATTGTTGAAAAGAGCAAGTCCATCAGAGTTGATCATCATATAATCTTGTTGTTATTGTCTACAGTGTTCATTTGATTCTGCTTACTTCACTCAACATCAGTTAATGTAAGTCTTTCCAGGCATTTCTAAAATCAACCTGCTCATCATTTCTTGTAGAACAAGAGTATTCCATTACACTTATATACCAACCCTTATTCAGCCATTTTCCATCTGATGGTCATCCTAATTCACTTTTTTTGTGTCGTGGGCCTCTTTGGTAGTCTATGGAACCCTTCTCAAGATAAGGATTTTTTGGTTCTAATTTTGTTTTTAAAATTCATAATAGAAGGGAGCACTAAACTTCAGTTAGGGCTTAGTGAAAATAAAGAAGTGATGTTTTCCCCATATTCAAATTTATGGACCCCTTGAAATTTATTCACTGGGCCAAGTTCATGGACCCCCAAATTAAAAGCCCCTGGTATAATGAAAAAGTTCAAATCCTGCTTCAGATGCCTACTAGGTCTGTGACATGGGTAAGTCACTCTTTGTGCACTCAGTTTCCTCATGTAAATAAGAATTCTATGCTTTTAAGATCCCTTCTGCTCTAAATATGTGTTTTATGATTCTTGATTATAGTCTAATAGTCCTACAAACAAAATTCACCTGTGATAAAATCTTCCCTTACCCTTTCTATCATCTTTTTAGATCTTAATGTTGTCATTGCCCCCAATAACACTTTTGTGTCTGGGGTAGCTAAGGTGGCTCAGTGGGTAGAGTTGAGTCAGGAAGACTTGAGTTCAAATATGGCCTCAGATGCTTACTAGCTGTGTGACTCTATTTGCCTCAGTTTTCTCGTCTGTAAAATGAGCTGCAGAAGGAGGTGGTCAACCAGTCCAGCATCCTTGCTAAGAAATTCCCAAAAAGGAGCATGGACAAGTAAGCTGAAAGACTGAACAACAACAATAACATCTTTGTGTCTTCTTTAGATCTGATGGATATATAAGCAGCACCGCGGTGCTGGACCGGTTGCTTGCAAGGCCCCTTCCTCATGGAGCCTGGGATTTGGGTTTTGGAAGGAGGGCTGAGGCTGCTGGGCAGAACACGCAGGTTTAGCATCTCTGCCTTCCCTTACTGCCTATACCAGTCGGGAGGGTGGGTTTTAGCAGCTCTGTTTAACCAGGGATTATTTAGCATTTTTATTCTCTGAAGGTGTTGGCGTAGCTTCAGTTATTCTACAGAGGCGGCTTTTTGCAATGCCTTTCTTTGTTTGCAGGGAACATTTCCATAGATAAGCACCCCACACAGTAAATAAGCTGCCTTGTTATTACATTGCTTGCAATTTACCTGTAACAGACAGCTGTGCCTGCTAGAATGGCGTGATAGCTAATCCATACTGCTGCATGATTTTTATCTCATACAGGAAACTGACATGTTTAAAAGTGGAGGCCCTCATTGATCATCTGTTGGAAACTAGAAATAGCTTCTCTGGTGTGCTTTGGGGTTTGTGTATGGTTTTTTTTCCCCTTCAGGATATAAATCAGAGATTTTTTTTGTCCTAGATTTTTTAGGGGCATTTAATTTTTGATCAATTGTATTGAGCTTCCCTATTCCTAAAATCTAGGTATAGTTTCTGCTTGATTTGGGTAAAGAATCTCTCCCTTCCCCCCCCTATTCCTAAGTTTGATGTTAGTAGCAACACTGGCAGTTTTCTTTATTACTGGTACTTATTAATACTAATAGCTAACATTTGTTTATGGCTTTTTGGAATATTATTTCATCTGATGCTCACAACTGGAAAGTAGGTGCTATTATCGTGTCCATTTTACGGATGATGGATTGGGATAACATCCCAATCTTCTCTTCTTATTTTTGCAATCATCACCCTAATCCAGGTTTAGATGTCCATGTTAGGCTAATAATGACAAAAACAACTAATATTTATATAGTGCATTCTTTGTGCCAGCTACTATTGCTAAACACTTTACAATTATTATCTCATTTTATCTTCCTGAATACCCTGAGAGGTACGTGCATTATTATCCCCATTTTACAGATGAGGAAACTAAGGCAGACAGAGGCTGAGTTGCTCAAAGTCACATAGTTAATATCTGAGGCTAGATTTGAATTCAAGTTTTCCTGATTCCAAATCTAGCATGCCATCTGCTGTGTCACCTAACGACCCCATTCTACCTATAGACAAATTACTTGGGGGTGGGATGGGATCTAGGGGTTTTATTAGCTTGGGGAATTCCCAGATGAGGAAATTCCTTCTACCGATTCAGATCAGTAACTTCTTTGCAATTTATAGTCTTACTTAGCTTGAGCATTGAATGACAGGTTAAGTGACTTGCCCAAAGTAATACAACTAGTTCCCATATGAGCTGGAATTTGGTCTATGACTATCTAAATCTAAATATTTAAGAGAATTGTATAAATGTTTTAGAGTAGATCATGTGGAATGGGAGCAACTAAGAGTGATTGGGTAATCTGTAAAGGCTATTGCTTTTGTTTATTTTAATTTCTGTATGCAAACCTCTGTGAGGCAAGGGATGAGCTGGTAATTTTTATTCATATTCAAAACTAATTTATTTGTCATCATCTATAAAATGAGGGATTTGGACTAAATGACTTCTGAAATTCCTTCAAACTCTAGATCTATGATCATCTCTATGTTTCATAACTATTTTGTTATAAATTACTGGGTACTCCATATTCTCATATATTTAAAATGGATGTGATCTCATCAGTTTGGTTGTTCCCTCCAAGGATGTCCTATTCAGTCTAGCTATTGCTGGCAAAGCTTATAAGATACTGAGTCTCCTTTGATCGGAGGAGACAGAAGCTTCAAGGGTCCCATTTTTATAAGCCTGCCTCAGACACTTACCAACTCTGTGACCCTTAACCTCTGTGTGCCTTGGTTTCCTCATTCTGTAAAATGATGAAGTTTGATTTGGCTTCTAAGGTTCTTCCCACTTCTAAATTGTGATCCTAATGCAAGTAACAGCCCCCATTTATCTTGTTCACTCATTCAACAAATATTTATTAAGTGGTTTTATCCCATGAGAGGAAATAATGACTTACAGCTCCTAGGAATGAAATGTTTTATGGTTGTGCATTCCCAATTCCTCTCTAGAATTACCTTAGGTACGGAGTGTTTCTCTCTCTCTCTCTCTCTCTCTCTCTCTCTCTCTCTCTCTCTCTCTCTCTCTCTCTCTCTCTTTCTCTCTCTCCCTCTATCTTATTATAGCTTTTTATTTACAAGATATATGCATGGATAATTTTTCAGCATTGACAATTGCAAAACTTTTGTTCCAATTTTTCCTCTCCTTCCCCCCGCCCCTTCACCCAGATGGCAGGTTGACCAATATATGTTAATGTTAGCATAAGTTAAAGACAATATATGTATACATGTCCAAACAGTTATTTTGCTGGGATACTGAGTGTTTAAGAAGCTCACTTGATGCCTACTGAGCTAGAATGTCTCAAGAGGTCAAATTTGAATCCAAAGCCTCCTCTCTATCCTCTACCTCCTATGGCATCTGGGCAATTAATGAGTCTGTAGTGTAGCTGCTTTATGAGTCATTTTTCCAGCCTGGGTAGTTCAAACTCAATCCTTGGACATTTTTCTTTCTCCTGTTTCAGAAAGAGCAGCATTAGTGATGTTTGACTTGGATATTCATTGGTGTCCAGACACTCTTAGGTGAGTGCGCGCGCGTGCGCACACACACACACACACACACACACACACACACACACACTTAGACTGGAACTCATGCACACACAAGCAGTTGAACCACAAAGGTGAAGAATGTTTTTCATGACGTTATTTTTATGATAATCTATTTCAATGGTTAATTTGGTTTAGGACACTGATTTATTGCCAGTTTATAGATCTCCCTCTTTTTTTTATTGTCTTATTTGAATTATAGGGATGGCATGTGTGAAATGGAACTTCTTGGCCTATTGTTTTGCCTCTCACGCAACCAGTATAGTTCAGACAATAAAAAGATCTATAAAATTAATATATACACAGTGTGAGGGAGGGAGGAAAGGGACAGAGAGACTAAGAATGGGTAATTTTTGGAATCTGATGCCACATTTATCTCTCTCTAGTGAGGTTAAGAATCAAAATTTACATGTGGAGAAGCCATAAATGAAGTATGAAGGTGTTGTCCTCTGATGAAGGGAGACAGAAGTCTGCTAAAGCTAGCATCATCTCTGTTACATATAAAGAACTGCTTTTACCTGATATTTAATTTTTAATGAGATATTTTTGCTGGGATAACTCTAAAAATATATATGCTCTAAATCAATAGGTTAAATGAAATAAAGACCAATAAATAGCAGGGCAATTTGGGTTTGTATTAGTTCTCTGGCTTGCTAATATTATAATATAATATAATGTAATGCAATATAATATAACCATCTCTGGCTTTGGCAATAAATCATACTGAAATTTACAATGCCACTCTATCTGCCAGTGTTCCACAGAGAGAAAATGGTCAGCAGACAGTTTGGGAGGTGCCCCCAAACCGAATCCAATCCAACCCAATCCAGCAAGCCTTTATTAAATGTTTATAATTTATACCTATAAATGTTTATAATTTATATGTTTATAATGCGGTATAATGAAAAGAGAGGGTAATCTTGGAGGGTGGAAGACCTGGGTACAAATTTTACTCCTTATGAGTGGAGTCTGTGTGATTCTGGACAATCAATTAACCCACCAGGGCCTCATGTAGCTCTAAAGACTATAAATTGCAGAACATTCAGGGACCTCCCTCAGAACTGAACAAAGAAACAAAAAAACTTGTAGGAGGCACCTACCTCAAGATTGAGAATATAAGACAAAATAAAAAAACAAACAACCCTTGACCTCAAAGCATTTACCTTCTCCTGGGAGAAATCAGCTAAATGGATAAGTATTTACAGAATCATTTGTAATGTCCCAGAGGAAAATTGTGTGATATCTCTGTGTATTCAATTTCTCCAGTTATAAAATAGGTTTAACTCTTAACAATCAATTCTGCTACTCTGGACAGACTTTAACCCCCAATGCAACCCTTTTGTCTCCTCTTATCTGAAGTGACACACCCTTGCTCTTTCCCTCCATAGCTCCACCAGGGCCATATGCAATCTATTTTCAGTAACAGAATCCTGAAACTTACTGTAACCATCTTTCCCTAGTAATTAAGACTTTCCTTTTCTGCTGCTGCTTCCAAAAGTTCCTGACTTTGTCCTAACCAGTTATTGGCTTATCCCTTTATCAGACTCCCTAGGTAATCCTCATTGAAGCATTTCAAACAGAACAAGTGCCCCTTAACTGTGGAGACAAAACCAACCTTTGTCAGTTTCCAGCAATTTTGGATGACCAGGTGGCAGCTCCCAGATGCAACTTCGCTCCCTCATTCCTGGGCTGACTATTTACCGCTATGCTTCAAATGATGGTTATTATTGTTACAAATATTATTATGCTGAGGAAGCCAGCTTGCAAGCACCGACAGCTGCATTGTTTACAAACATAATTAATGAGGTGATTTTTAATATCAACAGCTCAGCACCAGCCTTTCTAAAGACTGTTTATGGCCTGGGCTACAAAGTCATTTGTAACTTCCATGACAGCTCCATGACGGGGCTGCCTCAAAGAGTCATTTCCTTTGGCTGGGCCACTGTTTATTTTATGAATGACAAAAATAAACCTCTGCATGTTGCTGAGGAGGTGTGTTTTATGTCTAGTGGGTCCAGAACCACCAGAAGGTAAACAGAGGAATACTTTCCTATGAAGTGAAGGTGGATCTCAAAGGCCTCATCATCTCAATGTGTACAATATTCTTCCAAGGACAGCAGTTGTCCGGGGAGCGGAACATTCCCTTTCTAAAGATGGAAATGTTTTGTGTGATATGCTGCTGCATAAATACCTGGGGTATCAATACTTGGAAAAAATGGCTTATATTTCAAAGCCACTTTTTTCAAAGCCATTTGACAGCCACTGCCTAATTGAACTTGTATGGGGATATGCCTTAGATTTCTGTTTCATTAACCTGGTTTTTGTTTTTGTTTTTTCCCCCTTCTTAGCAGGGATTTGAAAAAAGCATTTGCTCCTTCCTAAAGCAAAGTGCCCAACATCCAGTGAACAAACACTTATTGACTTAGGCAGTTAGGTGATATGGAGCTCTTGCTTGAATCCTACCTTAAACACTTTTGAGTCATGTGATTCTGGATATATCACTACTTTTCTCAGTATTCTCTTTTGTAAAACGGGTATAATAATAGCAGCACGTATCTCCCAAAGTTGTTGCAGGGATCCAACAAGATAACATATAAGGTGCTTTTCAAACCATATATAGATAAATATATGTATAGATATTTAGCTATATCAATAGTTATCTATCTACATATAAATATACATATATATATAGGTACTTAATGCATGCTTTAATAAATTTAATAAGTGATTAATCGAATGAATGAATGAATGAGGGAATGAATGAATGATAGGGAATAATAGAACACAAAAGTGACTTTTTATTGTCAGCCAAGAGTAAGTAGCAGATACAAAATTCAAACCCAGGAGTTTTGGATACAAATCTATTGTCTTTTATCATATCACTCTATTTTTCTATCTATTGATCTGTATGCTAGCTATCATTATCATTATTATTATTATTATTGACTTAAAAGCCTTCTTGATTCTGAGTCAGGCTTTCTTTTCTGAATCAGTAGAACTCCTGGGTTTGAATATTGTCTTTTCTCCTTACTCCTGGGTGACTTCTGAAAGTGGCTTATGTAATCTGATAGATTACTCCCCCTCATTCAATCATTCATTCATTTATTCAAAAAGCACATATTAAGTCTTTACTATTCTCAGCAGTACAGTGATCCATGACTATTCTGAAGGACTTATGATAAAAAAAAATCCTATCCATATCCAGAGAAGGAGTTGATTGTCTCTTAATACAGATTGAAGCATACTGTCTCTCTCTGTTTTTTAACTTTTTCTTGAGAGTTTTTTTTTTTTTAATTAGGGTGAGATATCTATGTTTTCTTTCACCACATGACTTTTATAGAAATGTTTTGCATAACTTCACATGGGGGTTTCTTAATGGGGACTGAAGGTGGGAATAAGGGACAGAATATGGAATTCAAAAGTTTTAAAAACAAATGTAAAAAAATTGTTTTAAATCTCACTGAGGAAAAATATTAAATAAATGAGAGAGAGAAAGAAAGAGAGAGAGAGAACAAAAAGCCTAAATTAAGTCCCTGCTATGTACTATGAACTATGGTAGATGTTGGAATTTTAGAGAGCAAGAAACAAAACATACATACACAAATCCCTGACATCAAAGAGTTTGCATTCTATTAGGGGAAATAGTATACACACATATAAGTAAAAATGAAATATGTGCACCTGGAGCAGGATGAGAGTACTAGCAACTGGGAATATCAGAAAAGAGTTTCTTTAAGGGAATTTGTGAAGAATCTAAAAATTCCTAAGAAGGTTAGGGTTGATGTGGGAGTACCTTCTAGGAGGAGGATATAGCTTGAGCAAAGTCATGACGATGAGGTGGAAAATCTTGGATAGGAATGAAGCCTTCAAGACAGAGAATAATGTTTATTAAGCTTGGAAGGGTGGATTAGAGTGAGATTATGAAGGAAGAACTCATTCTTTAAAATTCAAAACAAATGCCATCTCTCCTATGAAACTTTCCTTATAGCTACCCTCATCCCTTGCTGGGGCCACACATAGCTCTTTTTTTGGAGTGAATAGGTGGTAGAAGACTATGGAATCTTGATTTGTATTAACCTACCAGATTGTAAATCTAGCTAGGTGGTAAGATGAATACAGCTCTGGGTCTGGAGTCAGACACTTACTAGATGTATGACCCTGGGCAAGTGACTTAACCCTATTTGCTTCAGCTTCCTCATCTGTAAAAATGAGCTGGAAAAGGAAATGGCAAGCCAGTCCAATATCTCCTGCAATCATATAGAGGCCCACGTGGCTAAAACAACTGAACAACTAGGTTGTAAGCTCCTTAAAAGAAGGAACTTTATAAGGACTCAGCAGAATTAATATAACTGTAAGGACTCAGCCCACAGTAAGCACTTAATAATTTTTGCATTTGTATTTACTGTTGACTTTGAAAAATTCACTTCATTTTCCAAGTTTCAGTCTTTTTGGAATTGGCCTGAATGATCTCTTAGATTTCTTTCAGCTCACTGATCGTGTGAAGTCATGGTTTTTATTTTTTTCTTTGGTTCTCTCTGTTCTGAAGTTGGAAATGGACAGAGTTGTGCTGATAAATATTTAACAACTGGCTCCCCAAGAACACACCACTCATTTAAAATTTTAATGAACATTATTAATATTTTTTATCACTCTTTTAAGTCTAGATAATCAACAAAACCATAAATCAAGTCCTGATTTGTAGTGTTTGCCCATTTCTGAAGTATAAAGACTCACACTGAAAATTTAATAATCAGCTCTTGAGTATAAGCTAACTGTAATATATCCCTGGTTGTTATTCCCAGTACCTGGCTCAATACCTGGCCCAGAGTGGGTACTTAAGAAAAGCTTACTGAATTGAATAGATGAAACTTTCCAAATCTAGATAGGCTGGTCCTTTAGATTATTATTGGTGAGTCAAAAGTAGAAGGTTTTCTCTCTTGGTAGAATCTTAGAGATATATAATTGGAAGCAACCTTGTAAGCCATCTCATCCAATTCCCTTATGTTATTATTAAGGAAGCTAAGTCCTGAGGAGATAAAGTGGTTTTCCCAAAGCCATAGAGTTGTCAATCCCAGATGCCCTGACTCCAGAGTCAATGTTTTCTCATTGGCCAAATTTGTGAAAACATGTAGTGTTATTGGAGAGCTTCTGAAGCCCTTCGGTCATCTCTGTCACTATAAATCTTCACCATTCATTTTTTTAAAAGGCTACTTTTTGTCTTTATATAATCTACATTTTCCAATGTATTTTTTCTCCCATATCCTCACAGAGAGCCATTCAACAAAGAGTTACTTAAAAGGGTTTTAAAAAAAACAAATAATCAAACAATTCACTTTGTCAAAACTAACCAACTTATTGGAAAAATCTGATGTTAAATACAGTATACATACTTATAATCCCTCACTTCTGGAAACAAAACAAAACAAAAACAAAAACAAGAGGAGGTGATTCCTCATCACCATTGACTCTTTATTCCAACCAAATTTCAAATTTAATCTAAAGCTTATTTTTCCTTCCTTCTAGCCCCTTCTGACCATCGAATCACCTTGTTTCTACTGGTTAGTAAAAGATAATATGACAGAGAGCAGAGGAGAAGATTAGAAGCAATAAAAAGCAACTCTTTATAATTAAAGCCTGCAATCCTGTGCTTTGCTTGCAATTTCCAGGCAAACCACCTCTGAAATATGGTTTTATGTTTCTGGCTGCAAGTATCTTTGTTTATTATCTATCATCTTTGCATTGCTCTCAGTAGTCATAAAAGTAGCACCTCTGGATATGTGGTTGAGTGTCATTTGGGGATGGTGGAAGGAGGAGCAATGCCTGTAAGTGTCACAGGCTGGGAGAAGGAAGGGAGGAGCTTCAGTGAATAGAAAGCCTGGTAATTCCCAGAAGAGGAAGGATTTTAGCTGTATGTGTTCTGAAAGTCTGTTCCCCACAGCTATATGGGCCAATAAAACATTTGTATACATCTGGATTTTATCTAAGATGTTCTCAACCTGGAGGGCCACAATGGAGGAAAGGCCAGAAGCAACAGCAGCTACCAGAGCCGAATATTATTTCTGAAATGGGTATAGGAGATGGGCTTCTCATAATCCCACCATATTTCAGAGCTCTATGCTGAGTAGAGGAAGTTATACAGTTCTTGATTTTGCAGGTTAGGGAACTCCTGGTATGGGAACGAACTTTGCCAATTTTGCTGTTGTTGGATTTTGCTTTGTCATTTTCTTCTTCAGTTCATGGGGAAACTGAGGCAAACAGGATTAAGTGGCTTGCCCAGCATCTATAAGTGTCTGAAGTGAAATTCAAACCCTGTAAAATGAATATTTATGATTCTAGGCCTGGCACTCTATCCACCACACCACCTAGCTGCCCTTTTGCATGTATAGACTGCTTTATCCCAAACGTTTAGCAAATGCTAAGCATAGAATTTGAATTCAGGATCATAGGATCTAAAATTGAAAAGCACCTCAGAGATTATCAAGTCTAACACCATCATTTTAAAAATAAATAAGTAAAGAGTCAAAAACATCAAATGTCTTGTAGAAGATCATGTAGAAGAAGTTTCTAACAACTGAGTTGGGACTTGATACTAGCTCCCCTGATTCCAAATCCAAAGCTTTTTCCATTGTGTCATGCTGACTGACCCCAGAGTTTATTAAGTTGATTGGTTCGTTGGTTGTTGTCTGTCTCACTTGAAAAAAGGACCAAAATGACATTACTATCTTAGAATCAAGTTGCAATGTGTCCAATTGTGGTTGATCAGACTATTACAAGCTCACAATGCTCTACCACATACTTCTTATGAATATTTGGGGTGGATTCTCTAATTTTGTGCATTTCACATTCCTTTTGGGCTAATTCAATTCTGCTTTGCTTATAGAGCACAACACACTTTCCCTGATGAGGGTACACCATGCTGGGTGGTCCTGTGCCAGTGTCTCTCATGTCATACAATCAATTCTATAGTTCTTAAGAGACACCTCAAGAGTGTCCTTGTATCACTCCCCAGAGGAAAGAGGGGGATCCATAAAGGTTTCCAGGAGAACACAATATTTGAACTCAACATTCTCTAGTTACCACACTTTCTTTCTCTATATTTATGATTAGTTTAAAAAAATGATGAACTCCTTTTATTGGAGACTCCTCAGCTTGGGGGAAATGACTATAAATTCTTCTCTGTTTTGGAATCATGACAACTCTACTCTTTATATGACTTATAGGGGCAGTTAGGTGGTGCAATGGATAGAAGGCAGGCCCTAAAATCAGGAATAGTTCAAATCCAGCTTCAGAAACTTAGTGGTTCTTATTCATTCTTTGGTCTCAAAGAGGACCAATGACATCAGGAAAGTGATGTCTTGACTTGCAAATTAATTGGATTTAAGTGAGGTACAAAGTCATCAGCCTTAGTCTCCTCCAAAGTTGTCAGGAGTTCAGTGGGAAGGCATAAGTCAAGATGCTTGATGTTGGTTCAATAATAGTGTCAAACCTCTGTTTACCTCAGTTTCTCCATTTGTAAAATAGACATACAAATAGCATCTACCTTGCAGGGTTGTTGTGAGAGTCAGAAGAGATAATATTTGTAAAAAGTACTTGGCATACTTCCTGGAAGATAACAAAAATTGCATAATCCTTTTCCTACTTCTACTCCCTTATAGCTTTGAGAAATGATAAATGGACAGCAAAGTGACACAGTGGATAGAACACTGGGCTTGGAATTGGAAAGATTCTTTTTCATGACTTCAAATCTGGCCTTTGATACTTACTGTGTTCCTCTAGGCAAGTTACTTAACCCTGTTTAGCCCAGTTTCCTCATCTGTAAAATGAATTGGAGAAGGAAATGGCAAACCACCCCAATATCTCTGCCCAAAAAAACAAAAACACAAATGACTGATCACGCACAGACAGTCAAACATGACTTAACAAAGGAACAAAAAGGTTGGAATTAATGTGTGTGGTATAGGTGAAAGCAAAATAGAGTCAAAAGACAAGATTACAAATTTTACTCCTTCAACTTACTATAGGTGTAAATTTAAACAAATAATTCACCTTTCTGGGGCTTGGTTTCTACATCTGTAAAGTTGAGAGGATTTAACTAAATGGCCTCTGTGTTCTTTCCAGTTCCATATCTAAGATACTATGCTTTTCTATTGTTCTCCTTCATCTTTAGTGGTTATCTTACTTGAGCCAGAAGGTGGAGGAACTCAGACTATATGGTAATATCTAGTTTATTTTTGCCATTCCTGTATCCATGGGTCCTCCTTGCTAGAAAAGTGACTGCTCCTATTAGGTGGTCTGGAATTTTGAGCTAGCCCTCCAAAAGCCATTTTTAAAACCACATGATTCTAATACTTGCTGTCCCAATTGAGCTAACTACTGAGAAACAAGATTTGCAATAATTAGGAAGCAAGTTGGGGAGAGGGTTCATGATTGCTGAATGGGAGTATTATAGAGAGAGGATAGTAAAAGGAGAAACTTAAAAGAGAAAAACAAAAAGTAAAAATTAAGCCTATTTAATTTTATGGTTGATGCAACTTGTTACATGTGTTTCCTTCCAGAATAAATGGGATCATTTGATTTTCAAATTGCTGGGTCTATTGTTCCAGAAATATAGGGTGTAAATAATTTCTGTGCAATCTTCTGGAGCTGGACCTCTCTCATCCAGAACTGCTTTCAGCATTAGCATAATTTATGGTGCCATCTAATAATGAAATCACTGAACACTGATTGTACAGCTTCTTAAAGCTATAATTATTGCTCATTAAGAATGTATTTCATGTTATTTGCTCCTAGTAGACACACCAAGTTGTTGAAAGGGAAAATAAATTGGCAGAAGACATGCACTGGGGAAAGAGCTTTAAACTCACTTAAAATTCTCTCTGAAAAGTTAATATAAGAGTTAGAAGAATTCCCTAGCGGTCATCTGGGCCCCAGTTTCTCAACCCTATGATATGACTTGGTAAAATATTCAGCTTCTCTACTGTAGATGCACTGCCCTCCATAGCCTGAACTCATCCGACACAGAAAGAAATAAGAATATATACATTTTAAAATCTGTAGATTCAAAAAAAAGAAGGACTTTAGGTAAGAAATGTTTTCATGTACTGGTACAAATTTGCTTTGAATTAGTGCAAATCTATAGGTCAGCAGTTGGGAAACTTTTGCTTTCTAGGCAAAATCATTCTAGAAAGTTCTATCTAATTCATACTTATCTCCAGGAAAAGTGGTTTAGGTGAAGCCAGGGGATAGAATGTTAGGCTTGGAGCTAGTAAGATCTGAGTTCAAATGTGTTTTAAGATACTTTTTAGCTGTGTGACTAGATCAATCTCTTAACCCTGTTTACCTCAGCTCAGCTATAAAATGAGTTGGGGAAGGAAATGGCAGACTTTTCCAGTATCTCTGCCAAGGCAACCCCAGATGGGATCACAAAGAGTTGGACACAACTGAAATGACTGAACAAGAACAAGAACAAAATCCTTCCTTCAACTTATATAGACCTTAAATTCAAAAAGTACTTTCAGGACAGGGAAAGATTATTTTTGATTTTAAAGCCCTTTTAGCTTAGGAAACAAAATCCTAGATTCTGTAAGCCACAAATATGACATCAATTAAATAAAGGTGTGTATATGGACACAGAACAATCAATGGTTGTAGATGCTAATGTATTAGCACCTGTGACTTTGTGGCAAGGGAGGCTTATGGCTGTCAGTGATAAGTGCTGGTTTTCCAGGAATCTTAGGATTGTAATCCTACTCACTAGAATCCCATTCACCAGAAGTAGCATTTCAGAGGGAAGTTACTCAATTTGACTTCAAAGTGGGGGAGATTTTCTTAGAAGAGTCAGACAGTCACTGTGAAAACCCAAGATCAAAATTAATTGTTAATAGGAAAAGGTCTCATTTTAAAATTTCCATAGTGATTGAGTACATAGAACTTGATAAATTATAGATTACAGATATTTGGCATTTGAAATATGAGAAGTCAATCAATAATGAAGAAAAGTTTTCATTTCTCACAGACATTATTTATACATAATTATATATTACTATATGCCTTCTTTACTATGAATGAATATGTGAGGTTTCTGCAAGGTAATCATGATAATTATACATCTATGTCTATGTCTATGTCTCATCCATCTGTCTGTCTATCTATCTATCTATCTATCTATCTATCTATCTACCTATCTATCTCTTCACTTTCTAGACATCTCTTCCATAGCTCAGCCAATTGTTCTCTTGCCCTGGAGAAATTTCCTTCCCCTCTCACATCCCTCTCTCTATCGGTAGCTCTTTCTTTCAAATCACTACTTCAGACAAAGATCTGAACATGCTTCATTTTACTTTCCATCTCCTCTATAATATTGCTATCTTGCCTTGAAAGGTATTCTGCTTCCATTTCCTTCTAGTACCCCTCCTCTCACTGTTTTCTTCCCCCAGTTCTAAAGCAATGAACCACAATCAAATCATGTTCTTCTCAGCAACTTTCTGGACCAAAGTAACCCTTTGCCCCCCACTTTCTTGTGAATACTGTCTCCTCTATTAGAATGTAAACATCTTGAGGTCAAGAACTGTTTTTGCTTTTTTGTATTTGTATCTCCAGTAGCATAGTGCTTTGAACACAATAAATACTTAATAAATGATTTTTCATTCATTCCTAATAATCACACATATTTTATGTAGTATTCTATTTAAGCTTCACAACAACCCTGTGGCATAGGTAATATAAGTATTTACAGATGATAAAACTGAGGCTCAGGTGAATTAATTATATTTTTCATTATCAGAAAGCTAAAAAGCTTGGTCAGATGCAAGACTCAAAACTAAATCCTTTAATTCTGGATCTGATATTCTCTTTACTATATTACAGGATGATAAGAATGACAATATTTTTGTTCATGTTTCTGGAATTATCTTGACAAGACATTTAATTTCAATTACTTGCTAACTTCTCCATGTATGAGACTCATCTTTTCTGAATCTTAGAATGTATTAAAAAATAAAAGATTCTATCTCCTTTTGCATGAGATAGAAAAGGAAGTTGTTGTAATTGTCATATGACAGTATCTGATAATGATTCCAAATCATGGAAATTCTAAAAAATTTTAGTGGAAAAGGCTCTTAAGAAAGTTAGCTAACTCATTCCTCTATCTTTATTTAGTTCTTTCAGTTTGGGCCAAGGGGCAGCTAGATAATGTACTGGATAGAGCACTGGTCCTGAAATTAGGAGGACTGAATTCAAATTGAGCTTCAGATGCTTAATACTTACTAGCTGTGTGGCCCTACCAAGTCATTTAACCCCAATTATCTCAGCAAAAAAGAAATCTAGTTTTGGCTAAGTCTTTGTGACCCATTTGGGGTTTTCTTGGCAAAAATGTTGGACTGATGAACCTAATAGATAGATGTGTGTGCTTTGACTGCTCTATCAGCTGGTCTTTTCCCAATCTTTCTCAGTCTCCTGGAGCCTTCCTATTCCTTGAGATACAACAATATTGAAATTAGACCACTTAATAACCCTACAGTGGCTTTTAAGTGTCAATTGATGAAGCAAACTTCTTATATTAAGATATTGTCACAAACTACTCCAACTTTCAGCAACCCTGATCAGTCAGTAGCCACCAAAATTGAAGCAAGACCCTCCACCAACCAAAAGATTATGACTCACTGAAAATTCAGATGATGGTTGTCATTTTTTAGCCATAAACTATTTTTAATTAAAGTATGTATATTTTTAGACATAATACTTTTAGATACTTAATAAATTACAGCACAGTCTATGTTAGGCCACAGTGTGATGCAAATATAATTTTAAATGCACTGGGAAACCAAAAATTACATGTGTCTTGTTTTATTATGATAGTCATTTGCAATGGAACCCATAATATATTTGAGGTATCTTGTAGTCCCTCTTCTTTAAAACATTCTCAATTCCTTTAGCTTTTCTTCATAATAGTTGCAAATGGCACATCTTCTCTTCTTGTCCAGGTAAATTATTAAATTTCACTGGATTTCAGTTTTTCTTCCTATGCAATAGGGCAGTCAGAGGAGTTCTTTGGTGCATTGGACATAAGCACATTTGCTAAACCAATTCTAAAGGACTTGCAAATATGGAGACTTTGAGGACTCTACTCACCCCCCTCCTGTAACTAGGGAACATATTGAAGTTGATCGTTGACTGAATAATAGAAGCTACCTTCTCTTTAAAAAAAAGAAATAATTTTCATTTGTCACTCTCTCTCTTCCTCTTTGTCACATGTGATGGGCTTCTTTGAACCTCTCCCTTGAATTTCCTGCCTCCCCAATAGCAATGGCAGCTCATATATTGTTGTGGGTACATGTGCTTGCCTAAATGAGCCTAAGCCTGGATCTCAAGTCCAGCACTGCCTCTTCTATTTCATATTTCTTTCCCTGAACACAGGTGAGTGAACAAATGATGGTGAGTTTGAGGAGTGGGTAAAGAGCACCTGGGTCCAGATGATGGTGGCCTGAATCAGGTGATCTCGAAACAACTTCTCAGAGAAGCAGAGGACCACCAGTATGAGGATGAGTCTATCCATGCTCTGATTTTCCAGAAGATATTGATGAGTCTTAATGAATTACTCAGTTTAAAGCCTAGATAAAGGTGAAATGCTTATTTAGTAATTCATGTTTTAAGTGTCAATCTACTGGAGAGTATAAATAGAGTACTGGCTTATTGAATCATGGCTTTAAATGTTTGTCATATTTATACAGTTATTTTGTTGTACAAGAAAAATTGGGTCAAGAAGGAAGGGGAAAAAAAAACCCTGAGAAAGAAAACAAAATGCAAGCAAACAACAACAGAAAGAGTAAAAATGCTGTTGTGTTCCACACTCATTTCCCATAGTCTCTCTCTGGGTATAGATGGCTCTCTTCATCACTGAACAATTGGAATTGGTTTGAATCATCTCATTGTTGAAGAGAGCCTCGTTCGTCAGAATTGATAGTTGTATAATCTTCTTGTTGCCGTGTACAATGATCTCCTGGTTCTGCTCAATTCACTTAGCATCAATTCATGTAAGTCTCTCCAGGCTTCTCTGAAATCATTCTACTTATCATTTCTTACAGAACAATGATATTCACTTGCCATAATTTATTCAGGCATTCTCCACCTGATGGGCAGTCACTCAGTTTCCAGTTTCTAGCCTAGTGGCTAGGGCTGCCACAAACCTTTTTGCATGTGTGGGTCCCTTTCCCTCCCTTAAGATCTCTTTGGGATATAAGCCCAGTAGAAACACTGCTGGGTCAAAGAGTATGCACAGTTTGATAGCTTTTTAAGCTTAGTTCCAAATTGCTCTCCAGAATGATTGGATCCATTCACAGTTCCACCAATAATGTATCAGTGTCCCAGCTTTCCCACATCTCCTCCAACATTCATCATTATTTATTCCTGTCATCTTAATCAATCTGGCAGATGTGTAGTGGTATCTCAGAGTTGTCTTAATTTGCATTTCTCTGATCAATAATGATTTGGAACATTCTTTCATATGACTAGAAATAGTTTCAATTTCTTCATCTGAAAATTATTTATTCATATCCTTTGATCATCTATCAATTGGAGAATGGCTTCATTTCTTCTGAATTCGAGTCAATTCTCTATATATTTTAGAAATGAGGTCTTTATCAGAACCTTTGAATATAAATATGTTTTCTCAGTTTATTGCTTTCCTTCTAATCTTGTCTGCATTAGTTTTGTTTGTATAAAAGCTTTTTAACTTAATATAATCAGTTACCTATTTTGTGATCAATAATGATCTCTACTTCTTCTTTGGTCATAAATTTCTTCCTCCTCCATAGGTCTGAGAGATAAACTATCCTATATTTTTCTAATCTGTTTGTAATGTTATTCTTTATGTCTAGAATCAGGGGTTCTCAAACTACAGCCCGCAGGCCAGATGTGGCAGGCTGAGGACTTTATGCGGCCCACTGGGTTATGGCAAATGGGCTGAGGGGCAGAGACAGAGTGTGAGTTTTTGTTTTTACTATAGTCCGGCCCTCCAACAATCTGAGGGACAGTGAACTGGCCCCTATTTAAAAAAGTTTGAGGACCACTGGTCTAGATCATGACTCCATTTCAACCTTATCTTGCTATATGGTGTTATGTGTGGGTCAATGCCTAGTTTTAGCCATACTAATTTCCAATTTTCCCAGCAGATTTTGTCTAATAGTGAATTCTTATTCTCAAAGCTGGGGTCTTTGGGTTTGTCAAATATAGATTGCTAGAGTTATTGAGTGTTTTGTCCTGTAAATCTAACTTATTCAACTGATCAACTGCTTGTTTCTTAGCCACTACCAAGTGATTTTGATAACTGTTGCTTTATAATATAGTTTTAGATCTGGTATAGCTACATCACCTTCATTTGCTTTTTTCCCCCATTAATTTCCTT
This sequence comes from Sminthopsis crassicaudata, assembly GCF_048593235.1. Lineage (NCBI taxonomy): Eukaryota > Metazoa > Chordata > Mammalia > Dasyuromorphia > Dasyuridae > Sminthopsis > Sminthopsis crassicaudata. The sequence goes on from NC_133618.1 coordinate 276,344,516, forward strand.
GAAATTCTTGACCTTTTGTTCCTCCAGATGAATTTTGTGGTTATTTTTTTCTAGGTCAGTAAAATAGTTTCTTGGGAGTTTGATTGGTGTAGCACTAAATAAATAGATTAGTTTTTATCTTTATTATATTCATTTTATATCATCTTTATTATATTCACTTGACCTATTCAAGAGCACTTGATATTTTTCCAATTGTTTAGATTTGATTTTTTTTGTATATGAAAAGTGTTTTGTAGTTTTGCTCATATAGTTTCTGACTTTCCCTTGGCAGATAGATTCCCAAGTATTTTATTCTATTGGGAATTATTTCAAATGGAATTTCTCTTTGTATCTCTTGCTGTTGGATTTTGTTAGTGATGTATAAAATGCTGATGATTTATGTGGAGTTATTTTGTAACCTGAAACTTTGCTAAAGTCTACATTAGTAGTTTTGCCAAGAAAATCCTCAAAATGGTCATGAAAAGTTGGACAGGATGGAAAAATGATTGAATAACAACAGGATCTAATCTACATTTAGCAGGAGAGGGACCAAGCAGAGAAGTTACAGTACCCTCACATAGTGAGCTTTACATAGAGTCACAAAATTTTCTTATAAAAAGAGTTATCAAAAGATCATTGCTTAGAACAGTGGCCTGGTTCCTATTAAGTAGGAAGTTAATATATATTTGTTGACTGACATCATAAGACTTTAGATTAGGACAGGACCTTAGGAATTATCTATCTACCTATGTCTATTGATGTGCCTCTAAGAGAATTTATATGTAGATTTCAGGAGTTCTGAAAACTTTAAATTAAAAAATTACATCTTTACTTTCACTAACATCTACGTGAAATTTATAATTTCCTTCAATAATTCAAAAACTGGATCCTTCAGAAGAGGTACAAAGGTTTTACTAGGCAATCAAAGGGACTCACAATTAACAAAAGGCTAAGGATTCTTTTTACAATTTTATCTACTGATCTTCTAAAGGTCACATAGGTAGCAAGCTGTAGTCCTAGTAGTCATTTTTCCTTTATAGCACATGGTTAGTGGGGCACACTGTAGAGGGAAAAAATACAGACTCTTCCTCAAGTGTACTCAAATGAGAATGAAAATTAAAACTACTCTGAGATACACTTCAAATCTATCAGATTGACCAATATGACAGAAAAAGAAAATATAAATGCTGGCAGGATGTAAGAAAATTTGGACACTAATGCAAAGTTGTGAACTGATCTAACCATTCTGGAGAGTACTTTAGAACTATGCTCAAAGGACAATCAAACTGTGCATTTCTTTTGATCCTATAATATCACAGCTAGGTTTCTATCCCAAAAAGATCACACAAAAGATAAGAGTATCTACATGTACAAAAATATTTATAGCACCTTTTTTTGTGGTGGCAAAAAATTGGAAAATGATTATATACACATCAATTAAGGAATGATTGAACAAGTTGAGGTATATGAATGTAATGAAATATTATTATCCTATAAGAAAAGGTAAGCAGACTGATCTCAGAATAACCTGGAAAGACTTATATAAACTGATGCAAAATGAAATGAGCAGAACCAGGAAAACATTGAACAAACATTGTGTAATGATCAACTATGAATGATTTAGCTCTTCTCAGTAATACAGTGATCTGCCACAATTCCAAAAGAATCATGATAAAAAATGCTCTCTGTCTCCAGAGAATTGATGGAGTCAGAATGCAGATTGAAATTTTCATTTTATTTTTTAATGTTTTTTCTTTTGGTCTGATTATTCTTTCATAACATAACTAATATGAAATTAAGCTTTGCATATGTATAAATATATATATGTATATATACATACATATATATACATGTATATACAATGTGATATATAACCTATATAAATTGCTTAACATTTTAGGGAAAAGGAGAAAGCAAGGAAGGGGAAAATTTGGAACTCAATTTAAAAAATTGTAATTGAATGTAAAAAATGTAATTGAAAAATAATATACTATTCAAAAAATATACTTATAAGTCAAATTCTTCTTAAACATGAAAAATTTTTTGGTGGGATAAATTCTCTCAACTTTAGAGTTTCAAGTAAGAATGAGGAAAGATGGAGCCATTCTAATTCTTTTCCCAGAAGCCTTTTCTTCCTTTCTATATCTTCTGAGTGAATGGAAATAAAGGGACACTACCCTACATTTTCTATTTTTTCCCTCCCCTTCTCTTAACTAGTTTGAAATGGTAGAACTGGTAAGGGAAAAAAAGGAAAGGAAATATTTATTGAATACCTACTATGTTTCAGGCTCTATACTGTGCCTTACAAACATTATCTTGTTTAATTCTCACATCCTTTGGAGATAGGTACTATTATTATTTCCATTGTACAGTTGGGGAAACTAAAACAAATAGCAATTAAATGACTTACCCAAGATCATGGAACTATTAAGTGTTGGGGGCTGTATTTGAACTTAGATCTTCCTGACTCTGAATTCAGTGCTTTATTTCTCTCCCTCTCTGCCTCTAGGAAGGTGAGGTGAGGAGAATTAGGATACAGAAGAGGACTCTAGGAATTCTGTAGATTAAATGAGAAATGATAAGGTAAGTCCTGCATATGAGGGCCTTTATCACACTCTCTGGTCTTACTTTTTCAAACGAAAAATTACCCTCTCATGAGGTTTAAGGGAGGTAAAATTAATAATTCTGACTATATAAAATTTAAAAGTGTTTACATTAACAAAAGCAATGGAACTAAATGGAACTAAATTTAGAAGAAAAGAAAGACACTGGGAATAATTTTTTGCAGCAAATTCATCTGATGAAAATCTAATTTCTAAAATATATAGGGAGCTGAGTCACATTTATAATATATATATATACATACATACATATATATATATATATATGTATGTTCCAATTTTCCTTTTCCTTCCCCCATCCTCTCCCCTAGATGGCAAATAATCCAATACATGTTAAACATAGTGGAAATATATGTTAAATCCAATACATGCATACATATTTATACAATTATCTTGTGGCACAAAAAAAAAAATGAGAAAGAAAATAAAATGTAAGCAAACAACAACAAAAAGAGTGAAATGCTATGTTATGAATCACACTCAGTTCCTATACTTTTCTCTTTGGGTGAAGATGGCAAAGATACAGGAGTGGTTATTCATTTCCTTGTCCAGTTCATTTTACAATGGAGGAAACTGAGACAAACAGGGCCACACAGTTAGTGGCTAGATTTGAACTAAGGAAGAAAAGCATTCTATTTCCTGTATTCTCTCACTGCCTGAATCTAGAGTTGGCTATGTGATTAAATCAGATTTATATCAAGTTAATCTGAATGGGTACTTTGGTGGGGGTTACTGTAGGGGCTGGATCTTTGATTTCCTTGATATAGAGAATATTCTCAACTCATAAAAGTTGACCCCTTCTCTTAAAATTCTGATGATTTTATTTTTTGATAGAAACATTTTTTTGGAGGGGCAAGGCAATTGGGTAAACTAACTTGCCCAGAGTCACACAGTCAGTTAGTGTTAAATGTCTAAGGCCACATTTGAACTCAGATCCTCTTGACTTCAGGGCCTGTGCTCTATTCACTGTACCATCTAGCTGCCCCCAAAACAGCTCTTAAAAGCCTGTATAAGTTATAGACAAGTTGTGATCTGTTTTGGTGGACCAGGGAAGCAATAAATCCTTGAAATAATTCAAGTGAGCAAATTCTTCATCTGTCTTAGAGGGCTGTCTAGGGCATTAAGAGATTATATTTCTTGTCCAGGTTTACACAGCCAATGTGTCAGAGGCAATACTTGAACCCAGCTCTTGGATCTAGCTTTCTGTCTATTTTACTACACTTGCCCTCTGCTTGTTGACAATGTCTAAATTATATAGCATTAATTTACACCACATCGTAATTAGGCAAAAAGATCAAGCAGTTAGGATTAATAGCTAAATGATAGACTGCTATAGTGGAGACACCCTTATATTTAGGGTGAGAAGACCTGGATTTAAATATATGCTTCTGCTACTGTAAGGAATTATGTCGAAATTGTATCTTGTTACAATTTCCTATCCCTCCATCTGTCCCAACCACCTGATTCATTAATGGAGTAAGTAGGTATATAAGTAGGCAATGTGAAGTAACAATAAATGGGAATTAAGAATTAAGATTGTAAAGAGGAACACAGAGGCAAAAAACTGCCTCCTAAATCAATTAAGGCCACCTCCAGAGACAATGTGCTAAATTAGGAGAAGCTGACTAGTCCCTACTATAACAGTCCTTCAGTTCTAATAATGGCTTCTCCATCTATAAGATGCAGATAAACTCCAGATTTTACACAATAAAACTAGAGAACTATCATGTTAATTAGGGAGCTATAAGCTGGCACTGATACCTGTACGATGGCACTGCTGTGTTGATGAGCTGTTCCTTCCCCCCCCAGAAGCTTTTCAGAATGGGACCCCTAAATGCTGCCTTTCATGCATTCATCCATCTCCCATGAGTGTATACTGCTCAAGTGCTTTCGACTTCCATCCTCAACTGCATAAGTGACTCTATGTCTGTCCCCTTCTCTTTCCCTGAACCACCTCTTTCCCCCCATTTCCTCTGCCATCCCTATCCCTTCTATCTTTGTACTCTCTGAGACTTATTAAAGTATGGTTGAGGCTACTGGCATGACCTTCCCCAGAGAGTATCCAAAGAAACAAGCTTATTTGCTCTAACCCAACTGGAGACCCCTTTGCGGTTCTTTTCTTTAAGCATAAACTGGAGTATTGAGGGTAGGAATGATTTGTTCATAACTGCACCTACCATAGAAGCTAATCCTGGTTCACTACCTTATCATGACTGAGAGACTTGTATAGCTCAAGGAAAATATAAGCTAAGTCATGCAGGGTTACCTAAGACAGACAGGTCACAGTAGAGAGTTCTGACAAAAGATAATCCGCTGGAGAAGAAAATGGCAAACTACGGCAGTATCTTTGCCAAGAAAGTCCCAATGGACAGCATAAAATGATAAAAAAAAATGTAACATTGGAAGATGAGTTCTTCAGCTCAGATGTCCAACATACTAATGGGGAAGAGCAGAGGAAAACTATAAGTAACTTCAGTACCAATAAAGCAGCTGGGCTAAAACTGAAAGGAAACTCAGCTGCAGATTTGTCCAGTAAAAAAAAAAAGAAAAGAAAATCTGATGTTATAGAGATTATGTTGCATAGGAATCCAGAATAGAAGATCTATGAAACAAGGTAAGTTGGATGTGGTCAAACAGGAGAAGAAAAGATTGAACATTGACATCTTGGGCATCCATGAATTCAAATAGAGGGAAATAGGTGAATTTATTTCAGGTAATCATTACATATACTCCTGTGGGCAAAAATCCCTTAGAAGAAATGGAGAAACCTTATAGTTCCCATTCATCATGCTTGCTGCACAAGAAAAATCATATCAAAAAGGGAAAAAATGAGAAAGAAAAAAAAGCAAGCAAACAATGACAAAAAGGTGAAAATAATATGTTGTGATCCACATTCAGTCCCTATTAAACCTTTTCTGGATACAGATGTCTCTCTCCATCACAAGTCTATTGGAACTGGCCCGAATCAACTCATTTTTGAAAAGAACCAAGTCCATTAGAGTTGCAGATCATTTTTTTAAAAAAAGTACCAAACCATTTTACTTGTCTCCTAAGGATTCTCAAAACAAGTCAAGAAGCAAGAGTTAGAACCAATCATGGAACAACTGATTGGTTTAAAATTGAGAAAGGAACCCAACAAAGCTATATATTATCACCTTATGGATTTAACTCATATGCAGAGTAAGTCATATGAAATGTCAAAGTATCAGAAGTTAGAATTAAGGTCTTTAGGAGAAATATCAACAATCCAACAATCTCTGGAAGCAGAAAGTGAAAAATTAAAAAGTCTGTTGATGAAAGTGAAAGAAGAGAGAATAAAAGTTGGCTTGAAGCTTAGCATAAAAAAACTAAGATCTTGGCAATTGATTCCATCACTTCCTGACAAATGGAGGAAGAAGAACTAGAAGCAGTATCCGATTTTATATTCTTGGGCTCAAAGATTACTGTAGACAGTAGCTGCAGCCATGAAATTAAAAGACAATTGCTCCTTGGAAGGAAAGCTATGGCAAATCTGGACAGCATACTAAAAAGCAAAGATAGTGCCTTGCCAACAAAGGTCTATATAGTCAAGCCTATGGTTTTTCCATTAGCAATGTGTGACTGTGAAAGTTGGATTGTAAGGATAGCTGAGAGCCACAGGATCGATGCTTTTAAATTGTGGTGCTGGAGAAGACTTTTGAGAGTTCTTTGGACAGCAAGGAGATCAAATCAGTCCATACTTTAAAAAATCAAATAAGACTGCTCATTGGAAGGACAAATAGTGAAGCTGAAGCTTGAATACTTCAGCCACATAATGAGAAGACAGAACTCACTGGGAAAGACACTGATGTTGGGAAAAATTGAAGGAAAAAGGAGGAAGGCTATGACAGAGGATAAGATTGATAGAGAGTGTCATGGAAGAAATGAATATGAGCTTAGACAGATTTTGGGAGAGAATGGAGGGCAGAAGGGCTATGGTCTGTCAGGTCATGAAACGTTTGATCCAATTGAATGAATGACCAACAAAAACCATGTATGAGCTTGGCTCTGTGAATACATTGGTAGACAGCAAGGAAGGGAAAAAGAAACCTCTTCTTCCTTTCTCCCTTAGGTTCTTCCCTCCTGATTAGCTATAATAGAAAAGGAATATATAGGAAGGTTCATCTTCCACTTGCAGTATTTGTATAGGAATGGCTGGTCTAGGTAAGGAATAAGTAGATGGGAAGGGATCCACATATAAAGTGGTAAGGGTGATGGGAAGGATTTATACTTAGAGTTTATACACTTCCCTGTTAGGAATATAATGACAGCTAAGTGGAGCCATAGTGTAGATTGTTCTGAGTCTAGAGTCAGGAAAACTCTGCTTCAGACACTTACCGTGTTTCCCCGATAATAAGACCTATCCTGAAAATAAGACACCCACATACTCTTTAATATTCCGCTAAAATAAGCCCTCCCCCGAAAATAAGCCCTATCGAACTTACTATGAAAACGGTCATCATGGTGATCCTCTGCGCTATATGCTGCGTAGCGGTACCTTCAGTAAGCAGCGCCGCCCTCCCCTCCCGGGTGAAACGCACGTCGCGCTCCGAGCTGCATCCAATCAGAGCTGCAGCAGTGAGCGTGTCATCCTCTTCTTCCCTGGTGATTTGCTTGCTGGCGCTACTGAGAGCAGCGCCGCGGAGTAGAGCTGAGACAGGACCATCTAAAAACTCGGTAAGTTCAGTAAGCGATGGAGAATAAAATAAGCACTCAGGGGGCATGATGGAGGCTAAAAGGGGCATGATGGAGGCTAAAAGGGGCATGATGGAGGCTAAAATGGGCATGATGGAGGATAAAAGGGGCATGATGGAGGATAAAATAAGCCCTCCCCTGAAAATAAGCCCTCTGGTGTTTTTTAGTCCCAAAAAAATAATAAGACAGTGTCTTATTATCGGGGAAACACGGTAGCATCTGTGAGATCCTGGGCAAGTCATAACACTCTTTGCCTCAGTAAAATAAGCTGGAGAAGAAATGGCAAATCATTCCAGTATCTTTCCAAGAAAACCCCAAATGGGATCATGAAAAGTCAGACATGACTGAAAATAGCCGAATAACATCAACCAACTATAACAAATATACAGTAGCTTATATCCCCTTGTAGCATGGGTCCCTATGAGTTCCCACTTGTAGGTTTTGTTTCATACTGGTAACCAAAGTTTAACAAAACAAGTCCCCATTTTCTTGAGCTTGGCTTTTCTTTTCAAGGACTTATCTCATATATTTTATGTATACGTAACCTAAGTCTCAAATACCATTGAAATAAGACTCCTTCTTCATTGGTAGAGAATAGTTACTGAATGCTCTGAGGGGTGGAGTTGGTGAGAGATGGAATGAAAAGAGATCTCAGGTCTTTTAACTTCCAGTGATCAGAACTGAATAACTTCTCCCAAAGCTCCAACTCTTTTACGCAGGTGTGCAGAGCACTGAGGAATCAATCTCTACCAATGAGAAAAGAGTCTCATGCCAACAATAGACTTTGAGGATCAAAGTAATCTCTTTTTGTTCATTGATTCTTCTGTTCATAAAGACTTGCTCTTGCTTGGGGTTATGATTTCAACGTGCCTCTATTGCATTTCCACTTCTGAATGGAGTCATTGTCTGCTCTCCTTCCACAGAGGTCCAAACCTCTTCCCAAAATCAATATTCCTGCCAGTATTAATCTCACAGATGATGATTGGTGACTGTAAAATTTTTATTTTCTATAAAGTGGAGGATAAAATGATAGCAATGAAGGACAATGAGTGATAGGGTAAATAGTACACTTAAACAGAAAAAAAAAAACTAGTACTAAAACTGTGGGTCACAGAGGCAGAATCAATGTCTCTCTCCATTAAGTCCTTCCTATTGCAAGGAGGTTGTAATATTCTTGCAGATAGTTTGTAATTCTTTTGAAAATTGCCTTTTTGTGTCCTTTGACTTATTCAAGAATGACTTTTGGTCTTGAATATTTTTGTTAATTTCCTGTAACAGATAAGAGACTTTTATCAGTGATCACATGACATAGGTTTATAGATTTAGAGCTGAGAAGGAACCAAAAGAGTTCAAACTCTTCGTTCTATAGTTGAAAAAAACTGAGGATCAGGAAGTTGAGGTGACTTGTCCAAGATGAGAGAAGTCATTAACTATCTAGTTCAAATCTCTCACTCCAAAGCCAATATTTAATTTGAAAAAAAAAAAAAAGGATACACACACATGCACACACACATGCACACATGCACATATGTGTATACAAACATACATATTGTTTCCCCAATTCCCAGTCACTTTCTTGACCCTGAGTTCTCTTCCAAAGCCTGAGTAACTATGGGAGCATTAGCTCTAGTCTTACTAGCCCCAACTCCAGAAAACTGCTTAGTCTTTATTAGGTACCAAATTTTCACCTGCCTGACCTGAATCTAGTGCAACCTGCAGCTGAATTTGAAGTGTAAGAAGAATTTCTAGGCATCTCTTCAGGTCAAATCCTCTCAGTTCAGCAATTGTCTTAGGTCTTTGCATTTGTGCATTAGGTTTCCAATTCTTTCAACCCAAACTTTTTACCCATAATTTCTCTTTATATTCTGTCCTCCTCTATTTCTCTCTCTCTTCTAATAATTAGAGCTCCATATTCTTAAAAAGGTAAACAGGTAGACAATGGGGAAAGAGAATTCAAGGAATCTGATCCTTTTTTCTAGTATGCCTTTGGAGCACCGATCTGGTTTAATAATCCCTGTGTATCACTCTCCCTGCTGCAAGGTATAAATGTATGCTAATAGGAGGTCTTTCTCCTTGTCACAACATATTGCAGGTTGCTTTCAGTGCAGGATAGAATAAAAAGATTAGATGCAATCTTGAAGTCAATCAGAAAGCAAGAGGAAACAAAAAAACCCTAAAAACCCACTAGGCCGCAGATTGTCAACAAGAAGAGGCAGAAAAATGACTTGAATCGAATTGCAGTTTATCTCGTTAAGCGTTAAAGGAAACCAATTTCTCTGAGAAATTGGAAGGCAATTTAAACATCCTACAGTTTTACCAAAGTTTAAAAATTTCCAGTGAAAGAGTAAGGTTTTCTTTATTTCTGCATATCTGCCATTTCTCTGTATATTCAGGGAAAGCGTGCCCTAGATAAGAAGATATTTAAAAGGAAAGAACTGTTATCAAGAACTAGAGGAAAGGTTCTTTTTCAAGAAATATCCAGTTCATACATTTTATTGTTTTAGTACTTTTACTATCTGAGCTCAAGCGGCTGAGGAAACAGATGATTTCTAAGAACATATATAAAGAGGTTTTTTAAAAATTTAAAACACTAAGTTAATGCTAATTATGTAGAAGCAGTAGTCATAATTACAGTCTTATTCATGGTACTAGTATTAGTGGTGGTGGTAGCATTGGTGGTAAATTGTAATAATACTGAGAAGTAGGATTTGAACCCACACTTCCAGATAGACTATAATTCAGTACCTTCAACCTCTCAGCTATTCTGAATCAGATAGTAGTAGTAGTAATAGTAGGACATTAGGTGGAGCCATAGTGCAGAGTGTCACGTCTGAAGTCAGGGAGACTAATCTTTCTGAGTTCAAATGTACCCTCAGACACGTCTTAGCTGGATGACCTGGCTAAATAATTTATCCCTTATTTGCCTTAATTTCCTCATCTGTAAAATGAACTGAAGAAATGCAAACTACTCCATTATCTTTACCAAACAAACTTCCAATGGAGTTGAGAAATATACTATTTTTTTTAAGATTCTTTAAGTTTTTTATTTTCAAAATAGATGCATAGATATTTTTCAACATTTACCTCTGCAAAACCTTGTATTCCAATATTTTTCTCCCTCCCTTCTCCCAGCTCCTCTCCTAGATGTCAAGCAATCTGATATATGTTAAACATGTGCAATTCTTCTATACATATTTCCCCAATTATCAAGCTGCATAAGAAAAATCAGATCAAAAGAGAAAAAATGAGAAAGAAAACAAAAAGCAAGCAAACAATAAAAGAGTGAAAATGCTATGCTGTGATCCACACTCAGATCTCATAGTCCTCTCTCTGGGTGCAGATGGCTCTCTCCATCACAAATCCACTGGCCTGAGTCACCTTGCCATTGAAAAAAGCCAAATCCATCAGAATTTATCATCATATAGTTTTATTGTTGCTGTGTATAATGATCTCCTGGCTCTGCTCATTTCACTCAGCATCAATTCATATAAGTCTTTCCAAGATTCTCTGAAATCATCCTGCTGATCATTTCTTACAGAACAATAATATTCCATAATATTCATATACCACAATTTATTCAGCCATTCTCCAATTGATGGGCATCCACTCAGTTTCCAGTTTCTGGCCACTACAAAGAGGGCTGCCACAAACATTTTTGCACATATGGGTCCCCATCCCTTCTTTTTCTCTTTGGGATATAAGCCCAGTAGAGACACTGCTGGGTCAAAAAGTATGTACAGTTTGATAGCTCTTTGGGTCTAGTTCCATATTTGAGAGTCATACACTATTGAAAGTATAGAAAGCAGTAGGAAAAAGAAGGAATAGCAAATCACTCTATAAAATATGATATGATTTAGGCAAATCATTAGGTCTGACTAATTGATTAAAAGTTCTACATAATACCTGAGAGCAGAAAGAAAAGTAGTAGGTCTGCAGGTCACCTTCCAATGGTTGCTGTCCACAGTGCTCAAAGATGACCAAAATGACGTCATTCTGTCAGGGTCTGCTATGGTGTGTCTGACTGTGGCTGCTCGGGAGGCTCTGCCACAGGTCAGGCACAAATAGTCCATGTGAATATTTCAATGACAAAGATGATGTCGCTACCCAAGGATATAATTCCCTGGATGTTAATCTTCTTGCTCAACTTTCCTTTTTCCCATCTGTTTTTTTTTTTTTTGTGGGGGAGTGGTAGGGGATGGCTCACTACCCTACCACTTTTCTACCATCCTACCACAATCTCCCAACCCAAAAAAGTACATCACTCTGGGATGTACTCCGTACACGCCTGTGGATTGCTCTCCTGATCAGAATTTAAGTTCTTCTATGCCCATAAAACTATCAAACTGTGCATACTCTTTGATCCAGCAGTGTTACTATTGGGCTTATATCCCAAAGAGATCTTAAAGAAGGGAAAGGGACCTGTATGTGCCAAAATGTTTGTGGCAGCCCTCTTTGTGGTGGCCAGAAACTGGAAACTAAGTGGACGTCCATCAATTGGAGAATGGCTGAATAAATTATGGTATATGAATATTATGGAATATTATTGTTCTGTAAGAAATGACCAGCAGGATGATTTCAGAAAGGTTTGGAGAGACTTAAATGAACTGATACTGAGTGAAATGAGCAGAACCAGGAGATCGTTGTATACTTCAACAACAATACTCTATGAGGATCAATTTTGATGGATGTGGCTCTCTTCAACAATGAGGTGATTCAGGCCCATTCCAATAGACTTGTGATGGAGAGATCCATCTGTACCTAGAGAAAGGACTATGGGGATTGAATGTAGATACAATATAGTATTTTCATCTTTTTTGTTGTTGTTTGCTTGCGTTTTTCTTTCTAATTTTTTTCCCTTTTTGATCTGATTTTTCTTGTGAAGCAAGATAATTGTGAAAATATATATAGAAGAATTGCACATGTTTAATATATGTTGGATTGCTTGCCATCTGGGGGAGTGGGTGGGAAGAAGGGAAGGAGAAAAAATTTGGGATACAAGGTTTTACAGAAGTGGATGTTTTGAAAATAAAAAGCTTAAAAAAAGAATTGAAATTACTTGAGATCAAGGACTGTCTTTCTGCTTGTATTTGTATTTCCATAGTTTAGCCCAGTGACTGGCAATTAGCAAAAAAAATTAATAAATGCTTGTTGACTCAAACCTATTATCATCTTGACTATAAGCTGTACTTTGCAAACAACAAGGCTGCCTTTGTAGCTACTGGCACCTTAATTTCCTAGTAAAATGCATGACTTAATAAACACAGGAAGGGAATAGTTTGAATAACCCAGACATATCTTTCTAGCATCAATCTGTATTTTTTCTTAAAAGGAAATGTATTCAGAGGATTCCTGTTTGCCAACACTATGGAGCATTATCTTAGTTTGGTATAAACAAAATTTCCAATTTAAAAAAATATTAAAGAGAAGTCACACAAACATTTTTGTTGCCATTCTCATTGGAGCAAATTAAATGGAAAATCATTGGAATTTCCTTGGAAGCAGAGGTTTTTTTTGCCCTATTTTCCCAACTGTATATTACCAAGGAGAGCTGTTGTAGAAGGATGGTCATCTGTATTTGTCTATAAAGGACAGCCTGTGTAGTCATTTTTTTTATTACATATGGAATGGAAATTTTTGTTTTGTTTCATAAATTTAAAACAAATTAAAAAAAAGAAAGAACCGTCACCCCAAACAAAGGAAAGTCCCCTTTCTCCACATTCACATTTTTCTGTATTGTCTTGGAAGAAGAAAAATGAACAGCAAGTTAAGTCCGGTTGGTTTTTCTAAATGTTGGCCTTTTGTGGAGCTGCTGGTAAAATTCATCTCTACTTTTTGTGTCCTAGGAATGACATAGGCTGAGATCAGATCATATAGGGTTTTGAGCTGGGGACTACCTTAGAGATGACCTCGTCCAAACTTCTTATTTTATAGATTAGGGAACTAAGAAAGAGATCACCAAATCATAATTAGTAACTTACCTGAGGTTATACAGTCAATCTGTAACAAAGTCTGGTTGAACCCAAGTCCTCTCATTGCAATCCAATACTATTTTCCTTCTAGGCAATTTAAAAAGCATTTATTCAAGTCTTTGTTGTGTGTCAAGCTATGCTACTCACTGGGGACAATCCATAAGAAAGTCAGTTTTGCTGAATGTGCTGAGTTTTGGGGGTGGGTATGGGGGTGATAGTGATCATTAAAAGATACCAAAAAGGGGGCAACTAGATGGCACAATGGATAGAGCATCAGCCCTGAAGTCAGGAGGACCTGAGTTCAAATCTGGTCTCAGAAACTTCACACTTCCTAGCTGTGTGAACCTGGGCAAGTCATTTAACCCCAATTGCCTCAGCAAAATAAAATAAAATAAAAGATACCAAAAGGATAGAAGTTGAGGGCAGATGCCATGGCATTTCAGGGTAGAAGATACAAAAGCTCAGGGAAAAATAATAGGGATTGAATCCTTGTCCTCAAGAAGCCTACATGTCTATTATGTTATCCTGTCATTTCTCAAAAATCCATTTGTTTTTATTGTTCAAGAATTATGTCTGATTCTTCATGTCCCCATTGGAGGGTTTCTTAGCAGAGCCACTGGAGTGTTTGCCATTTCCTTCTTCAACTCACTTTACCTATGAGGAAACTGAGGCACGCAGGGTTAAGTGACTTGCCCAGAGTCACATAGCCTGTGTCAGCTGTGAATTCAGGTCCTTTTGACTCCAGGCCTGGTGTTCTGTCTACTGCACCTAGCTGTCAAATCCTTGCCAAACTTTATTTCTTGATCTTTTTATCCTGGATTCATAGGTCAGTACTAAGAAAGACCCAAATAAGTGGCACTTTTCCCTAGCAGTTGCAATGACTTATACGTTTATGGATTTTTCTGTTTGTTCAGTATATAGTCTGTTCCGGAGGGTTCCATAGCTCTGGAGCTCTGCTCGTCCTTCAAACTTACTTGCCTCTGGTGGCCACTTTAACACCTGAAAACTCACATACCTTTTCATCAAAGTCTCCATAACTGAGACATAGTGCCTGCTGAGTTGGATTTTTATTGTAAATTCTCTGTGTATGTTTATATCTCATTATGCCATGAATTCTCACGACATGGATCTCAATCATCTGGAACATGTTCCGCATATGGTCAAACATTTTTCAGCAGAAGATGCCGGCATATATGTATGAGCGATACCTGGGAATGGATTGAACTTTCTTACTTGTAACCTTGCCTCATGTTTTTCATTGGAACAAGCAAAACACACTTTGTTTCTGGCTGTACCTTTGCCTTGGGTAGCATTATTTCTATTGGATGAATTAGCTTTCTCACCCCTTTCTTGGATGAGATAGTTGATTTGCCATGCCCAGAACCAGAAAGTGGGAACCCATTTTGTCTCCATCCATATTCTCAGTTTGAGCTCAGCTGCTTGGCTGACTACTGGCTAGTTCATTTCAACATGGTATTTGAGAACAACATAGAAACAGATGGGAGCAAGTGAGTAGGGCCAGGTTTTTGGACCAGGAGATTACCTGGAATCTCAGACAGGGACATGTGCCCTGGAGCCAAATTGAATCAATCAAGCAATTGTTAAAATATCAGTGAAAGTATTTTAATCTTATATTTCCTTTTTTGCCAGTATTTACAATTTTCTTTGTGTTCAATTTAATTTCCTTCACTTTTTAAAAAATAACTTTTTATTTTCAAAATATATGCAAAGATAGTTTTCAATATTCATCCTTGCAAAATCTTGAATTCCAATTTTCTCCCTCCTTTCCCCTCATCCCCTTCCCTAGATAGCAAGTAATCCAATATATGTTAAACTTGTGCAATTGTTCTATACATATTTCCATGTCTATCATGCTGCACAAGAAAAATCAGATCAAAAAGAAAAAAAAATTGAGAAAGCAAAAAGTGAGAAAACAACAATAAAAAGGTGAAAATACTATGTTGTGATCTATATTCAATTCCTACAATCTTCTTTCTGGATGGAGATGCTTCCTCTCTCCATCACAAGTCTATTGAAATTGGCCTGAATCACCTCATTGTTGAAAAGAGCCATGACCATCAGAGTTGATCATCACATAATCTTGTTGCTATGTACAATGTTCTCCTGATTCTATCTGCATCAGTTCATGTAAGTCTCTCCAGGCCTTTCTGAAATCATCCTGCTGATCATTTCTTACAGAACAATAATATTCCATAACATACATATACCATAACTTATTCAGTCACTCCATAACTGATGGGCATTCACTCATTAACCTTGTATTTCAGTATTTCAGTAAGTACTATAGATCAAAGGCTCATTTATTGTTCTGTTAAATTTTCTAGACTTAATGAAGTGATAGAGAAAATGTTAATGGTGCAGATTAAACTTAAAAGTGTAATCTGAATACTTTTTTTTTAAATCAGGGAGTTAGTTGCTAAACATTTGCCAGCACACCTCTATACATATCCAACCACAGCCACATCACTCTCCATACTGCCAAATGAAAGTTTATATAGTGCTCATGTGATAACAAGACAATCACGTACAAGGCCAATTGGTGCAATGGTTAAAGTGTTAGACTGGCAGTCAGGAAGATTTGGGTTACTAACTTGATGATCCTGGGACAATTACTTAATCTCCTCTATTAAATGTAAAATCAATCAATAAAAATTTTTAAATGGTGCCAGGCACTGGTCTGAGCTGGGGATATAAAAAAGAGTCAAAAGATAGTTCCTACCTCCAAGGGACTTACAATCTAATGGGTTGAGACAATATGTAAAAAGAAAACCACATATACAAAGAAAGCTATAAATAGGAGATCATTAACAGACACAAATGACAGCTAAGTGGTACAGTGGATGAAGTGCCAGACTGAAGTCAAGAATACTCG
Organism: Sminthopsis crassicaudata; assembly: GCF_048593235.1. Lineage (NCBI taxonomy): Eukaryota > Metazoa > Chordata > Mammalia > Dasyuromorphia > Dasyuridae > Sminthopsis > Sminthopsis crassicaudata. Next base: position 276,360,691 of record NC_133618.1, read on the forward strand.
TCTTCCTGAGTTCAAATCCTGCCTCAGATACTTGCTAACTGTGTGACTCTAGGCACTTAACTCTGTATGTCTTAGTTTCCTCTTCTATAAAATGAGCTGGAAAGCAAAATGGCAAACCACTCTGATTTCTTTGCCAAGAAAACTCCAATTAGACATGATTGCAAAATTACTTGAAAAGCAAACAGATACAAGGCTTTGAAATCAAGAGGAGTTAGGGAAAGAATCCTGGAGAAGGTGGGATTTTAATTGAGACTTAAACAAAGTTGGCAAGGTCTGTAGTCAGAGTGTTCCAGGAACGCAGGGCATCCAGAGAAAATACCTGGAGCTAAGAGTTGGAATATCTTGTTCATGGAACATCCAGGAGGCCCCTGTCACTAAATTGAAGAGTATATTTTGGGGAGCAAGATGTAAGAAGTCTGGAAAGTTAGGACTAGGTGAGATTATGAAGGACTTTGAAGTTCTGAAACCTGGGAAGTAGGATAAGGGTGTGTGAGGATAAAGGTGTCAGTTTAATAGATAAGCTGAACACTTGGAGGAAACTAGAATTCTTGGAAAAAGCTGGCAAGAAAAAAGGCTGAGACAATATATTTATCCTTTTTAATGAAAGAGTGAGCCAAGTCAAAAGGGATAAATAGGCACTTTACCAACTTTGATTGAGATGTATTATTTAAATATATCAGTTCTCTGGTACCTACATATGCTCCTCTATAATAATAAATAAATAATTTTCAGTTGTCTTTCATTCGTGTCTGATCCTTCATGACCCCATTTTGGGTTTTCATGGCAAAGATACTGGAGTAGTTTGCCATTTTCTTCTCCAGCTCATTTTATAGATGAGGAAACTGAGGCAAACATGGTTAAATGGCTTCCCCAGGGTCAGTTAGATTCGAAATAAGGAAGATGAGTTTCCTGACTCCAGGTCTGGCAATCTATTAACTGCACCACTTAACTGCCTGAAAACAAAATTCTAAAGCAAAACATAAATGTATTTTTTCAGGACATGCCAGCTCACAGTAAGGCCGTAGGAAGGGGATGAAATAAAAGGTTCAGTGAAGAGATTCACAGTTAGGGCTATCCTCAAGGATCTTTGTCTTAAAAATGATAATTAGTCACATAACCACTTCAAAACTACAGTCATAAAAGCTCAGGGTTATATATCTTGGCTAATATATCAACCCACCTCAGACACTTACTATTTGTGTGACCCTGAGCAAACACTCAGCCTCTCTGTTTCAGTTTCCTCATCTGTAAAATGAGAGCAGTAGACTCAAAGTTCTCTTAAGCCCTTTCTAAGTTTAAATTGATGATCCTTTGATCATTATGCTTATGAAAGAAGTTTTAGTGAATTAGCTTTTCTTCTTCAAAACTGCAAATGAATCTATTTCAGAGACCATGAAAAGTTAAATTTTCCTGCTGCAGTTGGGCCATTAATTCTCTTGCCTTCCTATCACCTTCGTATTTTGGGAGGAGGAGGAAGGAGGAAGAGGGAAGAAAGGTGTGCTTCTGCCCTAAACAAAAGGAAAAGAACCAGGACAGCTAGACAGTGACTCACTTCATGCAGAACCATGAGGCTCAGAGCCTTGGAAGCCATCTAGTCAGATTCTGCACACAGTAAAAATCAGAATGTGGGATTATACCAGATAAAATATCAGCAACCGGCCACTGAACCACAGTTTAAATCCATCCTGGGCTTATTCTTCTGAAAAAAAGCAATTGGGTTCGACTATTGTGAATCACCCATCTGCATCCCATGTTTATTATTGTCCATGATACCATTGTGTCTGAGATTTTCTCACTTATTATTAGGGGTGGATGTATGATTTCCTGGGTGGTTAGACTCACTCTTCTGGCCTGTTTTGATAAGAAGGTACCTACCTGCAGCACTGACGGGCTTTCATTGACATTTGGAATTTTTTTTTAGCCCATGAGAAATAATACAGGAGGAATAGCACCACTCTGCTGGTTTTCTTTCAGATACAGAATTCTGTTTAATTTGCAAGACCATTGATAAATTCTGACTATTAGCTTAGCCTGCCTCACCTCCTTTACAAAGCAGCTCTTCCAAAGTAAAGCACCTGGGACCAAATGGGAAAGGATCCAAATTTATGCTGCCAAATCTCCTGAGTTATTCAGACTCCCACCTGAGATTTGGGGATTTTTCTCTTAAGAAGGAGGGGGAAATAGTGGCTCCATCTGGAGCACAAATGAGAGTAAATAGACTTGTCTGTTTCTCAGTGATAATTGTATCTTATGAAACAAAGCTAAGCAGGAAGGACAATTCCTACACAGATTACAAAAGATATTGCATGTCCCTGCATCAACACACATAATTTTGAGCCCTACAGCAGTGTCTGGTGGACTGATTGAACGTGCAAGGACAAATGGTAGGAACAACCTTGTGAAGTAAAGAGAAGCAAAGGTTTGAATTAGATCATAGATCATAGAATTTTAACCCCGAAAGGAACCTGGGAAGTCATATTGCAGATGTAGAAACTGAGGCCCAGTGAGGTAATCAGAATCACAGCCCAGGTCTCTGTCCCTAGCTCTGGACTATTATGCTTTGTTAGTAGTTAGTCTGAATGAAATAATGATTCTCCCACTTCATCTGTGAGCCTGAGCCAGACTATTTCATAATAAGGAGAATGTTACCACTTATTCCCGACACCAAACAAACTAAATATTTTTATGTACTCTGTGGAACAGAAGGAAGAGATTGTATATATAACTGAATATTTATGACATAGAGTTTGCTTTTCTTTTTAAGTAAATAATAAATTTAACGTGTAATTCTCAAAGCTGCATTGGTTGTCTATGATTCCTTCTGTCCTTCCTTTTGTTCCCTTCTCCTTTTTGGGAAAGATGGGTGGGAATCCTATATCTATCTCTCCTTTATCTCCTACCTCTCCCTTTTAAAAAGAAAAAAAAATTGAAAAAAATGCATGTATTCAAATAAAACAAATTCACATATTGGCCACATTCAAGGATATATGTCTTATGTCAATCTAAAGTCCTGTAGTTATATCCAAAGATAATTTTCTAAAAGCCCTTGGGAACTGAGTTTATTATTTTAGAAATAGCAAGGTTGCCAAGTGGATAGAACATAGAGTAGTGTCAGTAACAGCTGAGTTCAAAGACTTTCTTTCTCATATACTAGCTATGTATTCCTGGGCAAGTTGATCAACCTCTCAATTTCTTCAGCTATATAATGAAGGGGTTGGACTCAGGGACCTCTAAGGTTCCTGCTTAATAGATGGATGAAAGAAATTCCAGATATAATTGTCTCGCTTTAGTAAGACATCAGGCTGGGATGCGAAGCCTAATTCTCAGCAGCAATTGGCTCTCACACTATAGCTACCAGTTTCCCTTAACTTGAAGTCTTTATGGCATTGGGGGAAATAAGTTATGGAAGTTATATAGGTTATTATTTTCTGAAAAGTTGGGAAAGAAAAAAAAGTGCCATATTAGATAATGAAGGATAGTTAATGCCATTAGTTTTTAAGCACAATAGAAAAGAAAATAGTTAAAGCGTTAGATTAGGAGTCAGAGATCTGGTTTTCAGCTCTGGATCTGCTGTTCTGCTCTATGGGGTCTTGGGCAAGTCACAGTTTCCCTGAGGCTCAGTCTTCTCATTTGTACAATTGAAGATATCAGTAGAGATCTGAAAGATCAACCCCAGTTCTAACATCTTGTGACTACAAATCCCAATGGATTTAATTTTTTTGGGGGGGCTGTTGGATTAGAGTTTAGTTAAAAAAACATTTTAAGTAATAGATGCAGTGGATCCCACTATGTCTTTTTTTTTTGAGTCTGGGGTCACACAGCTAGAAAGTGTTAAGTGTATGAGACCAGATTTGAACTCATGTCCTCCTGAATTCAAGGCTGGTGCTCTATCCACTGCACCACCTAGCTGCCCCAATGCCACTATGTCTTAAAGGCTGAAGATTAATAAAGTCCTGACTGACACCTTTCTCAATAATTTCTCTTTTCCCCATTCAGCCCCAGACTCTTTGTTCTCATTGGGTTGAGAAAATAGAATATATGATGTCAGAATTGCCACCTTGGAGAGTCTTTTCTACTTATAAGAAGCAAAAACAGTAATAAATAAACCAAAACTCCTCTCCTCTTTTCATTTTTATTTCATTATTTTTTTTATTCTCTCATTTAATGTGATTATTTAAACAGTCAAGGACAAGTCCATTGGTGATTTTAATACATCATTTCCTACTATCCAGTAACCCTGAGCAAACACTATTTCTCTTTGTATTGATTTTTTCTTCCTTCCTTTCTTTCTTTTCCTTCCTTTCTTCCTCCCAACTCTCTTCCTCCCTCTCTCCCTTCCTTCCTTCCTCCCTTCCTCCCTTCCTCCCTTCCTCTCTTCCTCCCTTCCTCCCTTCCTCCCTTCCTTCCTTCCTTCCTTCCTTCCTTCCTTCCTTCCTTCCTTCCTTCCTTCCTTCCTTCCTTCTTTCCTTCCTTCCTTCCTTTCTCTTCCTTCCTTCCTTCTTTCTCTTTCTTCCTTCTTTCTCTTCCTTCCTTTCTTACCTTCTCCCTCCCTCTCTCCCTCCCTCCCTCCCTCCTTTTCCTTCCCTCCTCCTTCCCCTTTCCTCTCCACTTTCCCATCTCCTCCCTCCTTTTCTCTTTCCTTCCTTCTCTGTCTCTCTCTGTCTCTCTCTCTGTGTCTCTCTCTCTCTCTCTGTCTCTGTCTCTCTCTGTCTCTGTCTCTCTCTGTCTCTGTCTCTCTGTCTCTCTCTGTCTCTCTCTCTGTGTCTCTCTCTCTCTCTCTGTCTCTGTCTCTCTCTGTCTCTGTCTCTCTGTCTCTCTCATCCTAATTAACTGGTAACTTGGTCTTTGCTTCCTCCTATCTCCCAAAGTTGCCTCCATTTCTTTGTCTTTTTTAAAGATTAGTGTGGGTGGTATACTGAGGGTGATGGAATCTGACCCAGACAGTAGGAATTCTAATGGGAAACAGTAAGTCACGTAACCGGATTTTGCCAGGAGTCAGTAACCTGATATCATTATCAACCCACCTACATGAATAACCATTAGCAGAAAATATAAGCTAGATCAAAGGCTTAGGGAGTGCCAGGAGTCTGATATTCTATAGTTAGCTCTGAATCTTTAACAACAAAAACAAAAACCAGATGAAAGATCTTAGCTTGGTGGACTACATCAAAATTTCTACATTCTTGGCATGAGTTTCCCATGTAGGATGGGAGACTTTTGATATTTTCTCTGAATCCCAGTGTACCAATGGAATAGAGGGGACTCCTAAGTATACTAAATTCTAAAAAAGATAGAAGTGCTTGAGAAGCCCTATTTCAAGTCTCTCTGACCATCCTCAGAAAAATTCTTAGCAACTTTTATTAATTTTGGCTTCCTGAGATCACTTCCAATGTACTCTACTCCCTCTTTTTCATGCTAACAAAGGGAGAGAACAGTTTCTATGGAATCAGGCCTCTCTGTTCCAGCTGGGCTGATGATTTTCATGAGGCAATCTTCAAAAGGGGTGAGATGCACTGAGCTCACCCACTCATTTCACACACAAACCATCTTAAGTATTTACTTTCCTCATGACTCAATGACTGAAAATGTGGGGGGACAGAGAGAAGGCAAAAGGGCAGAAAGCGGTGGTCTCAACCTTGATTTGAGAGGAAAGGTTCCATATTTCATCACCAATTGTATCTTCTCATCAGAATAACACATGGCAATAACAATAGGGGTGGAGTCTACCTGGCAGCTCTGGTTTCTGTCCTAGGAATGCCTTGCCAGGTCATGAAAATGGAGTTATTTCAGCAATAGAAGTTGCTCCCTGGAGTGGTGGTTTTCTGTTATTTTGTTTTTCATTTCACCTGATGCAGTTATTCTGTTTGATTTTCTTATAAGATATTTTGGTAACTTTATTTTTTAATAATTTATTTAATATTTCACTTTTCCTCAATTACACGTAAAATAATTTAAAACATTAATTTCCTAAAACTTTGAATTCCATATTCTCTTCCTCCCTATTTCCTCTCCCCTTTCATTGAGAAGGCAAGTAATTTGACATAGGTTATACATGTGCAGTCATGCAAAACACATTTCCATATTAGTCATGTTATGAAAGAAAAACACAGACCAAAGCACATTCCCTCCCTTAATAAAGAAAATTAAAAAGAAGTATGCTTCAATCTGTATTCAGATTCTATTAGTTCTTTTTCTGGAGGTGGATAGCATTTTTCACCATAAATCCTTGCGGATTGTTTCAGATCGCTGTATTGCTGAGAATGGCTAAGTCATTTACAGTTGTTCATAGTACATATTACTATCACCATTGTTCTCATGTTACTGCTCATTTGACCCTACATCAGTTCATATAAACCTTTCCAGGGTTTTCTGAAAGCCTCTGTTCATCATTTCTGATAGCATAGTAGTATTCCATCACAATCATATGCCACAATTTGTTCAGCTATTCCCCAATTGTTAGGCATCCCCTCAATTTCCAATTCTTTGCCATTTGGTAACTTTATAAATGGAAACTAATCTTCCCTAATATCAGAATTCTTTTTTCCACACCTATGAGAAGTAGAATACCTCTGTTATCTCTTTCTTATGTGAATTTGATTCTTATTCACTTATTCTCTCCAAGGAGAACTATGAGAACTGTAAGACAGTTAAAGAAAGAAAGAAATAACAGATCTGGTTCCTGCTTTTGAAGATCTTACAATCATTAGTCAGTCAATAAGCATTGATTAAACACCTACTGTGTGTTAGACACCGTACTGCTAAGCATTGGGGATACAAAGAAATACAGAAGATGGTTGATGCTCTCAAGGAGCTCACAGTCTAATTTCGGAGGAAAGAACTTTTATATGTGATTGTTTATACACACATGTATGTAGGTAAATGTCACAATGGATAAAGAACTAGTTGAAGTCATGAAGATGCCTCTTGGACAAGTAATATATTCTTTATGCTGTAGGTTCTTCATCTGCAAAATTAAAGGGTTTTATTTTATGGCCCCTAACATACTTTCTATTTCTAAATTTGTACTTATAAGTACAAAATTTGAGCAGTGTTTATAATGATGTCAATCCTCTTTTAAAAAGTCACATTTAAAAAACAAACCAATAATAATATTCTTCCAATAATACTCTATGACTTTCAATAATGGAATGCCTCAGTATCTAAAGAATAAAATTTAAGGATTTTTCAAAAGAAAAATTGTTGAGGGTCCCTTTGGATGTGAACTCTCTACAATATCCCATAAGTGAAAAATTATGCAAGAAAGCCATTATAAGTGGGTCATCAGGCAGGTGTATATCTGGAGAAAAAGATGAGCCAGCTACATAGTGAGTACAAGGGATAACCAATGAATAGTCCAAGTGATCTCTTGTTATCCTGCAATGTCCAGAAAGGCAGAAGAAAGTCTCCAGCATGCTGAATGGATCTTCTTGTGGACAGACTACCTGGATTAGAGTCACACAGTATGGACAGGTGAGAATGGGTAGCAATCTTCTTTAACAGATGGTGAACACACCAATGATGAGGCCATGATTCATAAACACATTTCTCTATCTCTCCTTGTCTTCCTCTCTCCTTCCCTCTCCTCCTCTCTCTCTTCCTTCCTCTTTTTCCTTTCCTCTCTCTTTCTTTTCATCTCTCCCTCTCTCTCTCCCCCCTTTCTCTGTGTCTCTGTGTCTGTCTGAATATCTCTCTCCTATCTATCTACTTATTTGTCTATCAAATCTGATGCCAAAAGCCTCCACCAAGAGTTCTCTGGATTCATATAAAACTGACTTCATTTTAAGAGGTTTGACCCCTGTAGAAGCAACTTTTCTTTGATCACTGCCTCTATTTGAATTTCTCCAGGAAAATTCCTAAAACATTAAAGCTTTATGCATGACTTTTATCTCAGGTCTTCCCAAATATGAGTAATAGAGTTTTCTTCCACAAAGATATTTAATATACATTATTGGTATTGGGTATATGGGACAGCTTTTTTGTTGAACCCCACAGAAATTACTTATGATGCAATTGACTCGGGTTCTTATGAACAAACACAGGAAATATAAAACATTCAAATTGCCCGTTATGCTCATTATAGTCCCTCTACAAGGTAATGACCATTTGTGAGACTGCTGAAAAAATATTTCACATTCACCTATGACCTTACTGTCTGAAACACTTAGTGCAATTAGTATGGAAGTTTGACAAGGTCCAGAGCTCTTGGCCCCTCACAAGATTTAGACTTCTAACTGCACGGTGAGACTCTTTTTGGTCCTTTTCTCCTCTGAGAAACTCCTGTTAAGAAAATCTTCCTCTAGGAAGCTGGCATTTAATTGTAGAACCCAGGAATTCTTGAACTCAAGGTTATTTTGAAACCTCTAAATGTCTCTTCTTCAGGCTCATTAGTCACTGACCCATGCTCAGAGAAAGAAACAAAAAGGTAGAAGAAGGCAGCCAGAACTTGGGCATCTAGGGACCTCAATCTCCGGTTAGCTTGCTTGAGCAAGCGTATCTCCCATTGTCACACATATCTTCTTAATCTTCTTTTCCTTCTACTTATCCTCTTGGCCACACAAAACAAATTCACATATTGCATTGCCATTTGCTTCTGCTGGAAGTAGTCATGGCTGCTTAGGTGTAGAGAGGGGAGAATTCCTTTCT